>NC_136009.1:21776958-22059458 GCF_048128805.1 Centroberyx gerrardi
GTCCTGTATCATTCTGTTCTACGGTTGATTGTTAGCTAAATCTAACTGTTAGATCAGTTAGATTTAGCTAGGCTCATTCTCTGTACAGTCCTTTGAGACATGCTTGTGATAAAGGCCTATATAAACAAACTTGAACTTGAACTTGAACTTTTGAACACATCTGTGCGTCTTTATTTTCAAGACAACGTATGAATAACAACACATGTTGACATAACATAATGTAACACAAACATGCGATACATCAAAACAATTTTTTTTCACAGTGACAAAAACATGGAGGCAAAACACGAGTCTGATGCTGAGGAGAGTCCTGGCATAGCTGACTGACACAAAGTGACCATCATTCAGGTTATTAGCAGAAGACACTGCAACATGTCTCTTTACTCTCTATACTAGGATTTCTAAGAAACAGTGTGCGTGTGCGTGTGCGTGTGCGTGTGCGTGTGCGTGTGCGTGTGCGTGGTAAATTGGTGGGGGTTTGTTCCTTGTTCCATCCTCAAATAATGTGAAGCAGCCAGTGTAGGTCCCTCCATAGCTAATGAATTTCAATGCTGGCTTTGCATTTCATGGTCATGCACACTCATGCACTTCCAAAATACAAACAGAACCACAAATGCCTCCAAGGTTTCTAAATCCTGTTTACTGGCTTCCTTCTGTTCCCTCTTTGGCGTGACAGCAGACATCAGCACTGTCTTTTATCCTGCAGCTCCCCCTGCTGCTTTGAGGAGGGATGGTTGATCTGTAATACAAGTTTTACACCAATATCTCATTTTATGTCATAGTATTTTTCCTTTTAGGGATCTGAATAAGAAATGTTTCATCACTTCAGTCGACATCCTACAAGTAACCATTCTTTTCCATTAAGGTCCTCCTGTAGAGTTCATATTGGGTCGTCAAATGTGCTATGCATTTTGCTTTATTGGTAAGAGAGACATATGATTGAATTACAATAATATTATAGTTATCATAGTCTATACTAGATATTTTATTTGCATGAAAGAAAAAAGCTGCTGTGCCACTAAGATTGTTACCACAAGAGAGCAGCATTTCCCTCTATTTAGACGTCAGATAGATCATCCAAAGAGTGAAGCAGTCTCCTGACTCTAATCTTTAACTTAACCAACCCACTGACTAAAACCGCTGAGATGTGTCAAACAGGTTCATAGGTAAACAAGGAACACTGACAGAGGTGGAAATTATGATTTCATCAGAGGTAGAAGGAGTACTGAAATGTTAGTAGAAGAACTGCTGCTTCTTATATCTAAAAATATACCACTTATGACAAAGTTAGAGTATTATAGCCTACATACAGAATTACTGGTGGAATTACTGAAGTAGCACAGACTTTAAAAATAGCATTAGCCTAAAGGTCTGCTCAAGTACAGTAACAAAAGTACTTGTTACTTTTCTCTGGTTTCACTACAGTGTATTCCTCCTTCCAGAGTGTGACACACTGAATCTCTAAATAGGGAAATAGGGCTGGTTACAGTGATGACAGACAACTTGATAACGGATATATGGCTTAGCTGAATGGAAGACAACATGTCCCATGTGACTGAACAGGAGGGTAGGTTTGTGAAAATGCCAACATGAAAAATCAGCTTAGGGTATTGACATTTGACAAATTATGGATGTAATTGAAGTGGGTTTTGAAAGTGAACACTGAGTAGTACCATCACACTGCAGGACCCTACTCCTGCAGTGTGAAGAAGCCTTTCAACACCAGGCTTGTGGGGGACAACTGTGTTTCATCAAAGTGACAGCGCTCTGATCCCTTGGCTGATAAGATGAAGTCTAGACATTGCCACAAGACATGGTAGATCCAACTGGACTGAGTTGCAAAGCCAAATATAACACATGGACATCGCCCTCAAATGCTTCCGAACTATACACCGTGTCTGCGTGTGTCAGTCTTCACCTGAGAATCAGCGGATGGTGTTGTGTAACGAACCGACATGTTCGCACAGAAGCCTCCAAGCTGAAATGGGCTGACTTGTTTACTTTGGTTGAGTCAGAGTGCGCTTATGATGGATTAGTGTCGGTGAATACACTATGAATCAGTCTTCAGTCATACAGGTGTTACACACAACATCAAGTACTGCCAGAGCAAAGTTAGGGAACATTAGGTGTTGTCTGTCGTCACTCGTTACGTCACCGAGTAATGTAATAAAAACTTCTTATGTGGGTGTGCAGCGGTATGAAATCTTCACTCTTGCTCTATCGTACAATGTGGATTGGAAAAATTCAACACATTATTATCATGCACCTGACCAATGCCCATATTTCATGTGTGCATGATATCAAATACTTCACACTAGAAATGGGAAATGTACCAGTTTGTATTCTTCCTGGTAGCGCTCATACACACAGTCTAATCCGCTGCACCATTCCCATAGCTTTGTGATTTATACTTAGCAGTACTTTGACTCTACTCCCAAGGCGACCCTGCGGCTTTTGGGGGAGTTTTTACCATACAAGGAGAAGAGGAGTTTAGCTTGGTTTCCTGTGGGAGGGTTCTGATTTCTCTCACTCCACGTCTGATTCACTCCGTCTCTATTTCTCTCCCTTACCACCTCTCTCTCTTTCTGTCTGTCTGTCTGTCTGTCTGTCTCTCTCTATCTCCCTCTCACTCCCTCTCTTCTCCTCCTCTCCTGGTACTGGTCCAAGCCTCTTTCTGCTCAATAAACAACCCGAAGAGGGCAATTTTCTTCTGATTTTTGAAAGAAATGATCTTTAAAAAAGAATATCTGCTTCCAAAATCAATATTCGCTACATTAAAGTGTCAGAATTGTATCTGAGCAATGCGTTGTAATAACAATGTGTCAACCCAGCATGCCGACACACCAAATAAGGCACAGTGTCGACACAGTCACCACTCATATCATTGCAGGTCATGTTGTAAGTTTGAGCTAACTCCAGGATTGTAAAGCTAACAAATTACTGCCACCACTTTCATAAACTTACGCCAAAAAAGGCTGCATTTCCTCTCCTTGTTAAAGAGAATGGTTATAGTGCTGCTTACCTTTGGCCTCTTACTCTTTAAAAGAAGAGTAAAGATTTATGGTTCTATGTATCTATTGACGAAGATTTGGCATATTTCCTCAGAGTGATATGACTTCTGAAAAGGCGAGATGCCTAAAGACAATATTTGCATTCCACACTGTGTGCAGAACATAGTTTTGATCCACCAATGTGATATGAGGCGGATCTGGTTCTGACCTCTCACCTAACATGTGTATGAGCATAGATACTTTGACATACACTCCTCCAACTTAAAATACTTGAGGGAAACCACAGATTGTGAGGTTTGGTTTCATTTCAGTGTTCCTGGGCGGTGAACTCTGCGTTGCTAAACAAGTCCCGTTAAGTCCTGTTATGATCAAACTGACCAAGGGAGCATCTACAGGAGCAGCGACCGATTCAGTTGGATACTTGCTGGCATATTTACTCATCTAAAGGCAACATTAACAATAAGAGGCGCATTCTTTGAGGTTTATCCTTGGGCTTTACTTAAATGACCACTGTACGCCTCACTGTTCTTTGAATTTCCTTGTAGTCTTTATTTTTAGCCGGGGCAGCTGGCACAGCGAGCTGGAGAGCTGCAAACAAGCAAACAGGCCCATCGGTGGTGATGTCACCCTTATACACACACACACACACACACACACACACACACACACACTTCGTCCCACTCACTACCACAGTTTCACTTTTACCACTGATTGTACCAGGACTACTCATAAATGTAATAAAACAAAATTATAAATGCAATAAAATTCTTTCATTTCCCTTCTGTCTTCTATTTTATTGTTTTTCTACAATTCTCCTCCTTGTTGAGCTTTTGTTGTCATTTGGTTTCTGATTTTATCTTCTGTATGGATGTGCAAATAAACTAAACCTAAGCCTAAACCTCAGTGTCAAGAGCACTGGTCTCAGTGTCATAGCATGTCCTTGTCTTCCTAACATCTCATAAACTCTATTATAAAAATCTATTTCCTGTAAACCTTCTCAACAGTGCAAGTATTGTACCCCTCAATCAACAATGATTATTATATTGCACGCCTTAGAAATTACAGAAAACACATCTAAATAAAGGCTCGTCAAACCAATAGTAATTAAGAAGATCTTAATTGCTGAGGAGCTGTAGTTTGTGTCTTTGTAGCTCGACTGTAAAAGCTGCTTCCTAGCCTAGAGAATATGCAGTCGGTTCTTTCCCCTAATTTTCTTTGGCTGGATCATTTTCCATACAGCCCTTTTTCATTCGGTGGTAGAATGAGAACTATGTCCTTCCTAACCAACTCTGGTATTAACATCAATTTGAACATTCCTCAGCCAGAACACAGGCGTATAGATATGCAGCCCAAAGGGGAAAAAAAATTTAACATTCAGGAACTCATATTACTACCCCGTTAATATGAACAATGTCCTTTTGATGTCTGAGCTTTGGGCCTTTCCTTCTTCCTATCTGTTATTCCTCTCCTGTAAAAAAAAAAAGAGCAAAAGAAACCACAATCCAAATAAGGAGACGGGCTGAATATTGCCAAAACGTCTACACCAGGCCATTCCTCCAAGAGCCTTAGAGAGCTGAAGTTTAGATTAGGGAGGGGGGCACAGTGCGATCTAGGGGTAGCCAAGGCGGGGAGTGGCAGAAGGGGTAAACGGTGGGAAAGGGCTGTCACTAGGGACTGGGGCCGTCCAAACCTCCAGTCAAGTTTAAATCACATAGAGCTCCACCGAGTCTCAGTTTGCATCCTCCTCTCCCTCGCTCACTCGCTCTTAGCTCTCCCTCTCTCCTCCTCTCTACATCTGCTGCCTGCTCTCTCCGTCAACCCTGGGATCTCGTGAGGGAAGCTGAGGGTCTTCCACTGAACATCTGCAGTAGCTTTTCTCCTTTCTGAAGCCTTTGAGTCGCTGAAACCCAACCGCCACCATGGAAGCCATCAAGAAGAAGATGCAGATGCTGAAGTTGGACAAGGAGAATGCCATCGACAGGGCAGAACAGGCTGAATCTGACAAGAAGGCAGCGGAGGATAAATGCAAGCAGGTGAGACGTGGCTGGTGGGTTTTAACGGGACTGTAGGATGTAGGATGGATGCAACGGATCTAATGGTAAAACTTTCAGAAAGAGAATAAAGTGCTCATGTATAACACTGATATTACTGAATCTGGAGTGGCAAAAGACATCAAAAGTATTGTTACGTCTAGTTGCTTCTTTTTGCACAAACTTGAAAATTGTTTTCTGTCATTTGTTTATTTTATCTGTTATCTTCTAGCCTTATTTGTCCAATCACCAGATAAACCATACAGGATGAAATTCAATTTAGGGTGATTTTTTGTGTGAAAAAGAAATGTAATTAATTTGCTATTTACATAGCACATTAATATGTTAATGTTGGAGTTTCTCCATTTGAAAAATAATTAGTTATTGTGCAGTATCTAAAAAAAACTCTTGTACAATCTGTTGGGAGGACCCAACCCAAAATGTCAAGTATTTCCCAAAGCACCAAATGCTGCAACCAGAAATACAAACAGACAGCAGCTGGTACTGGACCCCAGGGGCTTGTCTTCTGCTGGGCAGGAGAAGTTGGAGGATGCCCACAGGGACGAGCAAACAGACTGGCAAGCTGGCGACTGGTAGACATATTACACACGGTGAGCCAGAGGGATTACTTAAACCGACCAGGAGCGGTGCTGCAGGAATAAAAATCCAACTATAGCAGCTGTTGCTCTGATCCTCACTTTGGTAGGAGTTACAGGACTCTGGGGTGCTGCATTACCCAGCATCCTTATCTGAGTTAGAGTCTGCAACATACCAAAAGAGAACCTCGCCGCTTGGCATCAAACGTCCACATGCCCATATTTAGTGCTGCAGGGCTTTAAACCTGCTGAACTTCACACAACTTGATATTTCAAGGACTTGACTTAATGATAGTGAATTTTTACCACTTGATACAAGCAGAGCAGAATCCGGAGATGTAATAGGATATATGAGGCGTCTAAATAAAGGTAATTATCGCGCAGAGGGAGGCGGTGTCATCATGGTGGTACGACTGGAATGCCAGAGAGCAGGGAGTTGGTGAGGCGCGGACAAAGCCAGGATCTACATTGAAGCAAGTGGAAGGAATCCTCTCTCGGGGCGGCCGATGCCCCGATCGCACTCTGGGAGAACGCAAGGACTGACAGTTGTCACTTACACTGCACATATGCAGCCGGCAGCGAGTCTTAGACATCAAGAGACAGTCAGCATGAAATCCTAGAAGATTACGCAGAGCTCTTTAGTTTGTTTAGATGGCAGGGATTCAAGCAGTGATAAGTGATGCTTTCTTTGCTATTCCTGGCTCTGATGGGATGGACATCAGAGCACGGTGAGGCTGACAGAAGGCACTGAAAATACACTGCACTAACTACATTAGGCTCAATATCAATATACATTACACAGAAAACCTGGTACAGAATCCAACAACAACAAGGAGAAATCTGGGTTGGTATTTATTAAGCACCTACATCTGAGTGCTTATGAGTATTGACCATGTCTCCTTAAGTGGCTATCATATAAAAGCTTTAATTAATGAGCATTCCCACTCTCCTATACTTGATAAATATCCAGACTGATCATCTCCTGCCTGGAAAATAACAACAGTATCCACAAAAATCCTAACAACGAATAAAAAAACCACAGATATTGCAGTTTTCCATTTTCCTCAAAAACAATGCTGAAATGCGTCTTACAGTATTTCATTAATGCTTACTTAAACATCAGGCAGTTTTTGCTGTATCCTTCCTGACTCTCTATTGTATTTGCCTTCTTTTTAGCTGGAGGATGAGCTGCTGGCTCTGCAGAAGAAGCTGAAGGGAACCGAGGATGAGCTGGACAAGTACTCTGAGGCCCTGAAGGATGCTCAGGAGAAACTGGAACTGTCGGAGAAAAAGGCCACAGATGTGAGTTCCCCACAAGGCTACTGAGGAGCCATCTGAAACACATTACCCACATTACAGTGGAACACCACAAGTTCTGGGGTTTGGTCTTATAAAGTATCAATATCCACTCTCTCAGATGGACTGAGTTACACATCGCTCCATAGGTGGACAGATTTAGCTATGAAGACACGATCAAGATGTGCAAACAGGAGGTCTATTACATCAAAATGTGTGTAAAGAAAAAAAAAACTTGAATTCAATAATTAATCGTTCGCACTTTGGTTTTACTGCCTACACTCCCACAAAGGGCCTGGAGTTTAGTTTAGTTTAGTTTAGTTAAGTTAAGTTAAGTTAAGTTAAGTTAAGTTAAGTTAAGTTAAGTTAAGTTTAGTTTAGTTGCACAGTGATGAAACATAGAAGAAGAGTGATAAAAACAGTCATATTCAGACAATATAATGAATTAAAAAGTGATTTATAAAATCAACTGACCTCAAAACAAACAAAAACAACAAAAATCAACATGACAAAACAATCAAGATGACCCTTCTGTCTGAGGTTGCTGGTAGATTGGATTAGAAAGGCAAACCCCCTGAGCTCTATTTACATTAAACACAGACACATACTGTGAGAACTATTTACATCAAAGTCCATGCTAGCACCTGATCAACCACAGCTCAGCATTACTTAATAAATAGGCCGCTGTTAAAGACATCCCAAACAAATCCTTCAGACATGACTAACTGGTGTCTTCATATCCACTCACTGTTGAGTATGGCTGAGTTGTTGGTGGCTCACAGAGTCTGTAACGGAGCTATTTCTCAAGCACAGACAAAACTTGGCCAGCCTGTAGCCGACCAGGAATCCCAGGAATGCAGCTTAAGCAAACAGAGAACCCCATACTGCAGTGTCTAATGAAATCAATGCTCTAGCCTTTTCCGGTGGGGATATTATAATCTCCTCTGTTTGGCCTTACAGTACATACCTTGTCGGTGTACAGTGGTGAGTGATAGTGCACCTTAATAGAGTGTGTATTGGGTTTATGTGAGAGGCAGTCGCATTCAGATCTAAGTGGCTCAAACGTCGCTTTTCTATTAAGAACTCAGTCGGCAAATAGGGGAAGAGATTTGAGTAAATGTTCTTTTATTTATTAAATAGGAAAGATTCAGTGAGATAAATCTTTGTAAAAACCCCGGAGACAGACAGAAGCAGACTGGGTTTAGTTTCCTTTGTTGGACAGTTTTGAGAACACGCAGTAAAAGCTTTCAAAATCTCAAAATTATTGAGAATGACACCAAAAGTCATCTTACTTCCATAGTGGTTTACACAGGGTTATCGCTGAAACTAGTCCCAGTGAAAGCGGGTGAGATAAGGTCTCTAAGGTCAAAGGTCAGATTACAAATGATTTCCGTCTCAGATGACCTATCAGATCCCTGCAGATCCCTGCGCTTTTTAGCAGTCGTGTCTGGTACCCCCTCTACTTTCTTTTGACTACTTTTGTGCGAACAGTCAAGTTGGATAAAATCTGATCGCAACCTTAGCTTCAAAAAAGACCAAAAGTGTTTTGACAGATAAACATAGATGGAAAGAGACTACAAATCGAAACCTAGTCAGGAAAGTGAGGAGGAGGAGGAGGAAGAGGAGGAGGAGGAGGAAGAGGAGGAGGAGGGGGAAAGGGAGCCTGAAGGAATGTGTCGCCACCCAATGGCTGCAGGTCATGTATGCAACAAGCAAATCAATTTACATTCCAACCGGCTGCAGGTCAGCAACCCTTGTTAAAGACACACACACACACACACACACACACACACACACTAACATACACACACACACACACTTCTGAAAGTAAATCTTTGAACCTTTGATTTGTAAAAGTCAGTGTACAAGTCTCTCTCACAAGATCTTATATTTTATGATTCAAATTAGATAGGCTATATGATTCAGATGTGACGCACACACACACACACACACACACACACGCACACACACACACACTCTCACTCTCTCTCCCACTGTCTCTCTCTCTCCAATCAGAGCAGAAAAATGCAGCCTAAGCACACCTTAAACTTGCCATATAAGTCCACAATGGTAGAGTCAAATCCATCCCACACACACACACACACACACACACATACAGACACACCTCTTTTGTGGAGGAAAAAAAAAACGCTAGGAGCCTTCCCTTCCTCCCCTCCTAAATCCTGTGATGTCATCTGAGTCAAGCTTCTTCCCAGGATTGGAGGATCTGGCCATAAATTTCCTGAAAACTCCCAACCCTTTTTTCCCATCCCACCGCTGCTTGCTCCCTGATTTCCTGCCTAACAAAGTTTTCCTCAGTAGGCTGCAACTTTTGCGCTAATCAGCTATAAAGTTTGGACATAGCAAGACAAAATCTACACTAGCAGTTGGCTCCTTTTGTTTTATAACTTCTAATAAAACAAACATTGGTGATCATGGATGCGGTGAAGAAGAAAATCCAGGCCCTTCAGCAACAAGCGGATGAAGCAGAGGATCGCACATTGGAAATACAAAGGGAGTTGGACAGTGAACGGGAACTGCGCGAAAAAGTGAGATTATTCATCATTAATCCGACTTGAGTTGCATTTAAAGCGCTGGTGTTGACGCTCACATACCTGTGGTGCGTTTTTGCGGGGGAATATTAACAATAACGCCTATATATTTATGCAAATTCCGGGTGTAAGGCTGGACAGGTAGACTATCTCTCTCGGAAAATCACTATAATCTTCCTATAATATTCCTATA
This sequence comes from Centroberyx gerrardi, assembly GCF_048128805.1. Taxonomy (NCBI): domain Eukaryota; kingdom Metazoa; phylum Chordata; class Actinopteri; order Beryciformes; family Berycidae; genus Centroberyx; species Centroberyx gerrardi. The sequence goes on from NC_136009.1 coordinate 21,786,637, forward strand.
GGCACTTGAAGTGTGGTGCTCAATAGTGACCTTAGGCTGTGGTATTTTTTTTTTTTTTATCTCCTATGGTATCACTATAATCAACATTCCTATAATATTCCTATAGGGTGTTATCGTGTTTCCTATGGTATCCCTATAATATTCCTATACAGACTTGTACTTTGGCTGTGATATTTGTATAGTATCCTTCTAAAATGTATTATAGGATTACTATAGGCTCTTTTTCGTATCTAGCGCCCTCAAGAGTATCCCAATTAAATGTTTGACGTTGTGCTGAATACACTGGGATGGTCAGGCCTAGTTAATGTGTGTTCATTATATGGGAACACATTAATCGGACTTTTAAATTCGGATTTTTTTCCCATTTGCACAGCTGTTTTCGACATCTGGCTTATCACATTCGAAGTGGGTTTATTCCTCTTTGGTCAGTCATTAAATAGACTTTGTTGTTTTTTCCTCAAAGAGCCTTTTGAATGAACAACATTTGACACATTTCTGAAAAAGTCAGCTCTCATCCTCCCTGCTCTTCAGCCTACACAGGAAGAGGGAGCAGACATGGTTATCTGTGCTATCAGTCCCACAGGAAACAGACTGATAAGTAGCAATCTGTCATCCCCCAAACACACAGTGTGTTTACTTTACACACTTAGAACAGCTGTAGCACTTAAAATATATCAGGGCTGAAACTTTGTCAGTCATTTCGTTACTCTGCATCAGCACATTTTACGAGACGAGAGTGAAATATGGAAGAAATGTTGCTCAATTACAAGGTGATGGTGCTCTTTTTGTGGGTAGTGTCGGAACTCATCATGATTTTCACCAATAAAATTGATTACACTTAAATTGATCACATATATACCAAACCCTAACCTTACTGAGGACCTATCCTTAAATAGAGCAAAAAAAAACCAACATATTTGAGATCAACAATCTGTTAAAACATAGCCAATTGAATTTTTGGCCTAGTGGTCCTTCCTCTTTTTGTGGCAACAGCACATTTCCTGGCTGACCTGTGACCTCTGACCTCTCCCTGTGCTCCTATAGGCCGAGGGCGATGTGGCATCTTTGAACCGCAGGATCCAGCTGGTGGAGGAGGAGCTGGACCGGGCCCAGGAGCGACTGGCCACAGCCCTGCAGAAACTGGAGGAGGCTGAGAAGGCTGCAGATGAGAGTGAAAGGTGAGAGTCAGTGCTGGCCTCAGTGCACAGCAAAATCCTCAGTGGTATTTTAACTTTGAGGGTGTTAAAAATCAACACTTTTCCACTGTTTATCTAAGTCCACACCCATCAGAGTTAATTCAATACTTTTAAATTGTTTTGAACAGCTGCCTAGAGACACATCAGCTGGACAAACAATTCTCCAATGTCATTTTTCAGTGACAAATAATTGTCACTGAAAAATTAACACTTATTAACACTAGAAAATATGCTGTGAAAGAGTGTTCTCTATGTTATATTTAGCAATAGCAACACAGTTGAGTTAAATTCAAGTCAGTCAATTCAGGAAGTTGATTTTCTTCCAAATTGAAAAAAAAAACTTTGGTCATAAATAGATTATAGCCTAATGTCCAGTCTATGAATGACTTAGACCGAAATGACTTCAAGTGATTGAATTGAACGTGAATTGAACCCAAACATGATAAGCAATGTAAGTATTTGAGATGCCATATCACTTTTATATAATAAATATTGAGAAATTTGATCTCATCGCCTCTTTTCTTGTCATCTTCTGTGTTTGGTCCATCGATGCAGCATCTTCTGCAGGTGGTATGGTTGAGCTAACACTGTGTATCTTACTCTTCATCAGAGGCATGAAGGTGATCGAGAACAGAGCGATGAAAGACGAGGAGAAGATGGAGATTCAGGAGATGCAACTCAAAGAGGCCAAACACATTGCTGAGGAGGCTGACCGCAAATATGAAGAGGTACCAGCACAACGTTCCTCGATTTAGTTGACTGTCAGTTTTCAGATGAATGAAAAAGCCGATGTGTTTTTGTGCGTTACTTTTCCCTCAGCTGTGATTTTGTGTTTCTCCTGTGTCAGGTTGCCCGTAAACTGGTGATCCTGGAGGGTGAGCTGGAGAGAGCGGAGGAGAGGGCGGAAATTTCAGAACTGTAAGCACAAATACATTGAACAGCGTGTCTGTGTGTGTCCGTCTGTTTGTGGGTGTTAGTAAGTTGTTACTACAATGACAAATCAACTTATGGATTTTTTGTATCTTTCATATTCCTCAATCTTTCATCTTTCATCCGTCTCATTTGTATCATTTGCTATATAATTTTAAACCTAAACAACCTCAGGTAATACTCACTAATAATCAATAATCAATTAAAAAGACGTATTTCTCCTTTCATACAGTAAGTGTGGTGACCTCGAGGAGGAGCTGAAGAATGTCACCAACAACCTGAAGTCTCTAGAGGCTCAGTCTGATAAGGCAAGTGTTTTTTTTTGGGTTTGTTTTTTTTTTACCTTTATTTATCCAGGGAAAGTTGACTGAACACACATTTTCTCTTCTGGCAATACCCTGCTTCACATTAAAGCAATTGGACACATTCACACTTATGGGAGTTTCCCAGTACAACCACAGTTTTCTCCTGTTGGCCACTGGAGCAGTAGGGGCCTAAGTGCCTTGCTCAATGGCGCCTTGAAGGTATATTGAAGGAGGGGAAAGTGTTACTCGTTCAGTTTCCCCACCCACGTTTCCCCAGTCGGTCCGGAGGTTTGAAACCGCGACCTTCTAACCTTCTTTTTCTAACTGCTAGGCTGCCACCATCCTTACTCATTTGCTCTTTATCAGCGGTTAAACGCTAAACAACAAGGTGGTTAAACACTGAATTCCAGGCAAGCAACCAAAAACAGTTACATTTTCATAATAGTATTAATTTACATCAAATTAGCTTGAAAAGAAACAAATTTCATCAACTAACATCAGTCTAATATATACTATTCATGTATATCATAAAGATTGAGCTTGAAAAGGTGGATAAACATTTTTTTTCACAAATAACAAGGTGTGTAAACTCAGTGTATGTGGGTTTCATTGCATGCCTGTGCTTTATTTTCTGTGGCGCTCTATCACACATGTCGATATTTAATGTTTTGGTGATGGAATAATTTCTGTTTCTGTCTCTCTGCAGTACTCTGAAAAAGAAGACAAATACGAGGAGGAGATCAAAGTGCTGAATGACAAGCTTAAAGAGGTGGGTGCATGTCTGCTCAAGCTCCATTTTCAAAGGAAGGTAAGCTGTGTCTAAATGATTGTTCACTTAATGCATGGCTATTGTCTTTTCAAAGGCGGAGACCCGCGCTGAATTCGCAGAAAGGACAGTGGCCAAGCTGGAAAAGACCATAGATGACTTAGAAGGTACGGTCCAGTCGTTTTCAACATTTCATCTCTCTTTTCCATTTCTTTACTCAACTTTTTTCTTATTTTTCAAACTTTTACTGTTCTTAACTTCCTTCCTCTCTCTCCCTGGTTTCCCTCTGTTGCCTCTGTACCACTCTGCGTTCCTCCTTCCTCTGAACCTGCTCCACCTGCTTCCCCTCTGCCCTGCCTGACCTTTGACCTGCAGATGAACTGTACACTCAGAAGCTGAAATACAAGGCAATCAGCGAGGAGCTGGATCATGCCCTCAATGATATGAACACCTTGTAAACCTTGTGTTTAGCCTACGATGCTTTGACTGTCTTTCTTCTGTCTCCATTGTTTGGAAACACTTTGCTTCTACTTTTCCCCCTGTGCTCTTGCTCCTCCCCGCACCCTTAAACTCTTTAAACTAAAGCTCAATAAAGATATTTCTATTTTACCCTGTCTTCTGTCATTTGAATTTACTGTTTGCAGATCTGCTATCATTCTAAATGCCTCAGTAATACGAACAGAATTGGTATTGCTATGCTTAAAACAAAGTGCCGGCAATAACAAGGCCAATATTCCACATTGAAGTTCACTGACCTCATGTGAATCGACTGATCTCTCCTCTGTATTTTATATCTGCTACTTTTTTATTACAGAAAACCTATCAACTGCAAAAGAGGAAAACCTGGGAATGCACCAAGTCCTGGACCAAACACTGCAAGAGCTGAATAGCTTGTAAAATGGCAAGAAGAATGAGAAACAGAAAAAAAAAAGAAAAAAAAAAACCTTGTCGTGAAAATATATTTTCTACATTCCATCCATTCTCTGTAACTGGGTTTTCACTCTTATTTCTGGTTGTGAAAACTTATGTACCCCCCTTTTTTTATATTTATGTTTTGTGACGGTTTTGGGTCCAGATGAGCGATAGCCTGTTCAGTTTTGGTGCTGGAAATTGTGTTGTAGATGAAACTCTGAGCACAAATAAAACTGATGTTGATGGTGATGATGGTGATGATGATGATGATGAGGATGAAATGAGTTCTGCAAGTGTGTGCCTATGCATGTGTTTGTGCATGTTTTGTGTGACATCAGCCTACTCTAGCATAAGCCATAAATGAAAGGATAATTTGGGAGGGATCTTGCCCTTAAAAGGGAATGCCACCCATTTTCAAATCAGAGAGAAACCACACCTTGAATTTGTGATGTCACTGAGTTGAGCTGCCTAACCAAAACTTAAACCGCATTGGGTGCAAGACCTCACACAAAAATATTACAGGTCAACAAAGTCACTGCCCCATTCATTGTCTTAGTTAGTTCACTGGTTTCTAGCTTTAGGAAAGAGTGGTGCATGTTCACAAGTATTGACTGAACTGTCCTGGGGCAAAGGAATAACAGCTGTTTTTTTTTATGAGTGGCATTCATCTTAAACTTTACATGAGCCATATTGCATAGCTTTGTCAGTGGGCAATACTAAGAAAGTGAACTATCCAGACACAAAAATGGAGATGTGGGTGGTCCCATGGATCCCAGACAGTACAGAGTATAAGTAGGCTACTTTTATGACTTTTTCTCCAGTAGTGATTTCTATTTCAATTTCAGTAATAAAGTTACAGTTACCAATAAAAAAAATCCCTTAGTTTGTTTAACAAGTGACTCTAAATATCAGATATAAGTCGACTTATCCAAAAACTAGCCTGTACCCCACCCACCTCCGGTTCGTTTTCTAATACACCGAGTTAGCTTAGCTAAATGCAAAATGACAGAAAATATTGCTTTCTGTACTCTCATTAATTTGACTTTATCGACTGAAAGTTGGACAAGAACTTTGGACATCAACGTTATTTGGTTTCCTGGTCATTTTTACACAGAAGTAGCCTACACAGGAAACTGACGGTAAGGAGGAAATCGCCAATACGGAAGTGTATGGAAGAATAACGGTAACGAATTACTGTAGTACATTACAGTTTACTACATTACTGTAGTTATGTAATACAAGTACTTTCGAAATGAGTAACTAGTAGTGAATAACTGATTACCTTTGGAGTAACGAGCCCAACACGGTTAGGAGATTCCTAGCCATCAGGGGGCGTCATTTCTGTACATTCAGTTCACCGCTTCGCCGGGCGGGATTTCCGCAATAATATCAAGTATGGCGAAGACATACGACTATTTGTTTAAATTACTGCTAATCGGGGACTCCGGTGTCGGGAAGACCTGTGTTCTGTTCAGGTTTTCAGAAGATGCCTTTAACTCGACGTTCATTTCAACCATAGGTATGGCTTTCTTGATGTAAACTGTGCCTTTGTGTCTGTGTTTACAAAACGTCGATGGTCTGTCTGTGCGGGCCGGTCTAATTGCTGGGAGCGAGTTACGCTATCGTAAAGCTGGTAGTATTTTCTCGGTGTCAGTAATGTAGCGTTTGTTATTCATTGGGATAGTTGTCATATAATGCACTGAAAAGGGAGTATACGAGTAAACGCTGTCCCTTCACGTGTGTTGCATGGAGCTAATGGTGAAGTAGCTAACGCTTTTATTGCGTTAGCAGCAATGCCGGTTCTCTTGGCAGCTAGCGGTTAGCCAGATAGCATTAGCCCCTTAGGCCCAGGCTACATTCTGGTATGGAACCGCAAAGTCATGATATCAGTAGCTGGTAAATGACAGCCATTACAGTGAGCTGTGGTCTCTGTTCATATACTTTGATGATCTGCCTCTATAAGTAGCTGGATAACTGTTTATTGCTCCTACCGTATTATGTGACAGCAGTGTCAGCTAGTGGGTGTCAGCTATCCTAAGTTAGCTAGCTAACGTTATGATGACATGCATGATGATCCTCCTTTATCCCCTGCAGGCATTGATTTCAAGATTAGGACAATAGAGCTAGATGGCAAGAAAATAAAGTTGCAAATATGGTAAGTTAATCTTTATTTCCCTGGTGCAAGTCGGTAGCATGATAGCAGTGCTATGTCAACATTTGCCTAGTTTAGTGTGGATAACATACATTTGTGGTTAAGGTTGCTTTCAGATATCACATTTCTGATGTTTTTAGGGACACTGCTGGCCAGGAGCGTTTCCGAACAATCACAACAGCCTACTACAGAGGAGCAATGGTGGGTATCTACATCTGCAGGGGTTACAACACAATACAAACCTAACATTAATGCACTTTTGAGGATAGCCACCACTCTCTAACAACTATATAAATGGAAAATATCTTAAAGGTTTTTGATTTGCTCTTTTTTACAGGGCATCATGCTTGTCTACGACATCACCAATGAGAAGTCTTTTGAGAATATCAAGAACTGGATAAGGAATATAGAGGAGGTATATGCTACCCAAAGCTTGAAATATCTGTGAGAGTGCCCCCATGTAGCCTGTTTATATTAAAATGTATTTTCTCTGTCGACCCAGCATGCATCAGCTGATGTGGAGAAGATGGTCCTCGGCAACAAGTGCGACATCAACGACAAGCGGCAGGTGTCCAAAGACAGGGGAGAGAAGGTGAGGAGATTGCTGGAAGTTGAATTTGATGTGTAGCTTTGAAAATCATAGTCCACTTCATAGGGCCTGACTCGTAGAGGATGTTTGGGTCTGAGCTCAAGAACTCGGGGGGACAAATAGTATTTTTCTTTGTGGCATCTTTATTGATCAACATAATTATTGTAACATCTCTAGTCTGTAGATCACATTCTCCACCACAATTTCAAAACACGCACATTCTAGGATTCTAACAACTGTTTTGGTTTTTCATCTCTGAGGTCTAGTGTACAGTAAATGATAAAAATAACCATAAGTCATTGGGCCAAAATGTTTTTTATTCATATTTTTTGTGGTGATCTTAATGATGGAACAAATACTGATACCAAAATATGAATCGAAAGGCCTGTATTGGCCGATATTAGTGCACCAGTGTATTGGTTAAACAGTTGCACAAAAAAACATGATGTCGCCAGACTTGCAAAAAAGTTTACGTTTTCTTTCACTTTTACTTTCAGCTTGCATTAGAGTATGGAATCAAGTTCATGGAGACCAGTGCAAAGGCCAACATCAATGTGGAAAATGTAAGTAGCCATTCTTCTATGTGTGATATGAAATGCTTAAATAATGCAATGTAAATGTAACGAGTGTGCTATATTTGTTTTTGTTTATAGGCGTTTTTGACACTTGCTAGAGACATCAAATCAAAAATGGACACAAAATTGGTGAGTAACTTTATTTCCTTGCTAATACAGCTCAAGTATTTCACCTGACATGAATTGTGTAAATATGTTTTATCAGATCTTACGTTTACATGTCTTAACATAGTAGATAGAGTAGAGTCCACACACTGTATAGCTCCCAAATATGTATTTTATTAACAGCCCTAGGTGACGTTTCAAGCTGATGGTGAGCATAACAGCTCGTAACGTCACCTAGTGGGGTTAATAAAGTACAGTGTGTGGACTCTCCTCTGTCTACTATGTCCTGTTTTCTCTCTGGCACCTGTTGACCTACAGGATGTGTATATTTTTCACTTTTATGTATCTTAACATGAAATGCTTTTTCAACTGTTAAGTTCTGAACTTCTGAGAATGAATGGCCAGTGGCTTCCAGTTGTGGACAAGAAAATTAAGATTTACATAAAGAAACTAGCTAAACCAGGTGAAAGCAGCAGTTGAGTAAACGGTCAAACGGCAGAGCAGTGACCTGTTTTGTTTGTGTGTCTTTGCTCCAGGAGGGCAACACGCCGCAGGGGAGCAGTCATGGGGTCAAGATCTCTGAGCCTCAGAAAAAGAGCAGCTTCTTCCGCTGCAGCCTACTCTGAGGACCAAGGCCTTAGATACTGGCCGCCAGCAGGCTGGACATAACTGGACTGTGCTCGCTCCTAGCACTTCCTCCCCCTTCCCTCTCTCTCCCTGTCCTCCCAGTCCACACAAACCATTAAACTCCCAGCAAGCGGAGGGCTGTCCCTCCTCCCTTCCTCTTCTGAAGGCTTCCGGTGGCACATCTCTTCCAGCTTAAGGAGATCTAGCGGCTCTGTGGGTCAGACCGCTTGACTGGTGGAGGACTCGACCAGGAGTATCGTCCAGATATTACATATCACACAAAAGACAGCCTCTTCCTTCCGATTTTAGTCTCTTCGTACTACACGTCCATTCTTCACTCACCCGGTAGCACAACTGTTAAAAGTGGAGCCCCATTTAGATGGAGAAATCGTTTAATTAATCAACCCTTAATTAATTAATTTAATTAAGGGTTTGGGATTGGAATACAAATGTGATATTTAGATCTATTTTTATTAGTCCTCTTGCCCATTTATGTGGTAAATGTCAACCAGAGATTGATTGGCTTGGTTTCCAGTGAAACAGAGTTGCTGCATGTGTAAAGTATGTGCAAACTTGTTTTTCATTCCAGTAAAGGGCAGTTCAGAATCATATCGAGTATAATGCAGTCAAGGATCAAAGAGTTGGGTTGAGAAATTTTCCATTTGAGTTCTGCTCTTTGGTTTGCATGTAGTCCTTGACAATCATTTAATGTAACTGAAAATGCGTGTTTCTTATTGCCCTGATCATTACTTGTACTTTTTATGCAAGATGTTTATGAACAGACTATTTGCCTCCACTGAATAGGCCTCTTTGCAATAGCTTGAAGGCAGGTTGGCAACCCAAAACATTCCAGCTGTCTGTCTTTCTAGATTAATGTCAAATTCTGCAGAACAGTGTCACCTTGGGTAACACTTTTCCACGTTTACCTTTCTGCAGTGTAGTAACACCTATAATAATGTTCATTTATTCATTATTGCAGACATTTTTTGTGCTTACACTGTTTTGTTACCCCTTTGTAAGTACATTATTTAGGGAAATTTCAGTCCTGACTATGCTAATTAAAATAATTTCCTATTGGTTAATACACCGCAATAAGGCCGTTTTAAAGTGTTGCCTTGCCTTTAATTTGACCTGAGTGGAGGTTTAGTATTACTTGCATCCATGTAGCAGCTCTGATTCATGTTCAAGCTATATGACGTTTCTGGTTACGTTAGCGGCAATTAAAACTATGTGGTTCACTCTGAGGTTTCTCACTGACGTGCTGCAGTGTGAAGCCTCCCCCTCCTATCCATGCAATTCTCCTTGCACTTTACCAATAACTTGTGTTTTGTGTGTAGTCTGTGCCAAGTGATAGTTTCGCAATACAACAATACAAACATTAACTTTTTGGGAAAAAAATATATAATGTTTTAGATCTACTGGTTCATGGTAATGGTAGATATAATGGGCATACCTAGATAATCCTTAAATTTTACTACACCTCTTTATAAACGACTTGCTCTCTTTTGCTATTTCACTGCTGGTGTTCTGCTGTCCTGGTGTTAGTTCACCCCAAACATGCCCCTAATTTATTTGAGTAGCCATTAAAACAAGAATTTGCAAGCTTTTGTTTCTATGCTACTGCCCTGCCAAATTGTAATTTACCTAAAATGTGATATTTCCTTGGCTTCTGAAGTCAAGACGGACTCAATCAAAGCTTCAGAAAGGTCATTGTATGTTCTGTTGTGTTAATGTAGGTTTCATTGTGGTCAGTCTCTTGTTTGACAGCTAGGTGGCACCTGTGGCACAGTATATACTGTATTGTATGTCGCCACCCAAAATTTTAAACAGTATTTTTAAAACACAAGCTACTTAGATTAGACCTGCGTGATGTAGACATTTACCCTCTGCTGATATTTAACATTGATGTTGAGTCTTAATCTGTTTGCATTCTCCCCCATTTTCTTCCTCCTTACATTTGTTGCTAGTCTAAAAGACGAGCTCCTACGTGCACAATATCGAGAGGGGATCCTGTTTTTGCTTGCCTGCACCTTTATAATATCTATTGGGACCTCATGACTACCACAACCATTTGTCTTAACGGCTAATACTCAATTCTGTCTCATGATTGAGCTATGCATTGTGAAACTTGGACCTCTGCGTTTTTTTGTGTAATGTCATTTCCAGACATCCATATAGAACCCATACAGTTGAATGTGTGGGGTTTTCGTTATTTGTTTTGTTTCGTTCACTGAGCCAAAAACAAGACGTGCTCCATTTGTCGGAAACTGTGCATTGGTTCATCGATGCAAGATCTTGTATGATGGAAGACTGTCGAGTGGGAGGAGTCAAGACATTCAAATGTGGAGATACTGCTGTTTTCTCAATCGAGTGATAGCTTTAAGTCATACAGAAATATAGGGAGCAGACTTTGGTGGGAATGCTTTACTTGTAGCATTTTCAGTCAAAATGATTCCCCTTTTTCTTTTCTTTCTTTTTTTTTTTAATCCGATATCCTTTTTTAAAACACGTCACATGTCATTTACATCCCTTTTTTACAACCACATTTTCATTCCATTGATTGTGAAGTACACCGGGAGAAGAATACAATACGTTTTGGAAAAACACGACAAAAAAGCAGTTGTAAATATCACATGGAGAAGAAAAAAAAAGAGATCTACTTTAATTGTACTGTACTTTCTAAACCCATATGAAAATGGATCTACAGTTTGTAGATATGTGTACTTTTGATTTAATAAAATAAGATTCTTTAAAAAAAAAATAAAGATGTCAGGTCATTTTAATTCGCTCTCTTTAATGACTGACTGTCAATATGGCCAGAATGATAGAGGAGACTTTTCACTGTCAGTTGACCCCATGGTGCCACAATGGAGCGTGACTGCTTTCATGACACAAATGCCTCTCCCTCCATTGGCCCGCCATGACCCACTGGAATATTCTGGCAGATGTTTCTTTTATAGCCTGGTGTAACCGAGCCCCTCAGATACAAACACAAATCTACTGTTGATGGTCATAGCTAATGAGCCTTGTCCTGATGGATTGGTTGATGCTTCCATCTGATGATAGATTAGCAACCGCACCAGGATTAGTGTTATTTCAAACTGCTGCAATGTAAACCGGAAAGAGAGAAAAAAATCTAAGTGGACTTAAGTGGAGCTTGCAGCTTATCTTAATGTTTGGTCTAACACCCCTAACATTTCATTGCATTTTCAGTCTAAGTTAAACAAACCCGAACTGTTAGTCTGTTGCAATGCTCAAATTAGAAACATGTTTATTCTACTGTTGCACTCATATTAAGTTACTCTGGATCCAAAATGTAAAAATGAAGATGAAACAATGGTTTTTACAGAATACAGCAAAGTCAAAATACACAAAATGTTGGATGTTTCCATGAGAAGAGGCATGCAGAAGATGCCATAGTTGGGCTTCAGTGGTGCCTTCAGTTTTCCTCCACTCTCCACACACTCCTCAGTATTATCAGTCCATCCTAAAGTACTGTTCATATGAAGAAATGCACTGTATTGCTTCATATCCTCATATCCTGATGTGGAAGGTGCTGTGGACAGAAATCAGAATAGTTCTGGTTGATCTCATTTGCAGTCAGGAGTAGAGTCAACATAGGGATAAGTAATAAAGCAGGTAAATGATCTTTAGGTAGCAACCACTGATATATTAATAAAAATAAATGATATATATGTTATCTCTAAATGTATAGGTGGGTTTACCCTCCATATCCCATGGTAGGTGCTGCACCATGCCATGTGAGGCCCACCTGAGGAAGTCTGGAGCTCGGACGATCATGTGCTGGAAGTCCTCCAGTGACAGGCGGCCGTCGTTGTCCAGGTCGGCCTCGTCTATCACCTTCTCACACACCATCCTCACCTCGTCCTCCGTCAGCTCGTTACGGGTCAGCTTGTTCAGCGTCTTCTCCAGGTCCGACTTGCAGATGAAGTCGTCATTGTTGAAATCTTGCAGCAAGTGAAAAGAAAGTAGGTGAGTTGTTGGACCAGCAATTTTCCAATGTGTGTGTGTGTCTGTGTCTGTGTGTGTGTGTGTCTGTGTGTAGGAGTGTCTAGTAATTGAGGCTCTGTGATGGTCATCATATTGGGATATGGTAATGTAATTATCGATTACAGTTCAACTACTACAGGTTTTTGAATGCTGACACCCATACCTATATTTTTGTATTGAAGCCGACAGCCAATATTTTGTGCTAATATTTAGTATATTTGAATTTGACCATTTTCATTCCAAAAAGAAGAAAGATTCGTTTATTTCCCCTACAATTGTATGCCTGTCAGGGTGGAAAAGCCTCTGAAACAGCATTTAGACCATCATGGGACACCAAAGCTCTCCACTGAAACCCTGACTAGTGACATTTATTTAGTGTTAGCAGCTCTTTAAGGCGGGGTGACTCACCACACCTGTTAAATTGCAGGGAAGCTCTTTCAGTGAGGAATGAATTTACAAAAAACATTACTGAAAAATTAAATGAATAAATAAAACGGTCAAAGAAAATAGCAAGCTTTACAGACTGTTCTTATGTTGCTGTGGTCAGGGAGGAACCTCCATCATGTCAGAGGTGTTCGACATGACAATTTCCGATATTTAATAAAATGCCAATATCGGCACATCAGTAATTAAACACATTTGTAAAGCCCTACACATTCACCCAACACACCTAATCCTTCGTAAGACAAGTATCCCAGGGATCTTCGTCTTCCTCAGCACAGTGTAACTAAGCGTTTCTGGAATGACGCCTTCCTTGCTTTTTCCTTTTCTATATGTCTGAATAATGGATGAAAACTTTCCTTGACCCATGACCATGGCTGTGTGTGTGCAACATCTTCATTTGTCAGCATTGCTTAATTAGGGGGACACATGGCGCTGAGCACAAACCGGTCTTTGACAAGCCGTTCGCCTCTATAATGGGCTTGTTAATCATTTATACCATTCCATGCACCTCCCATCATGCTTAAAGCTCTATAACCCCTCGCCATGCTCTCCCGTCCTATGGTTACATGGACTGACCTCCTGTGCACAGAGGATTGATGGATGTAATGTAGCTTGTCCTGGCTGAAGGACCGTTGAGGATGCAATGAAGCTTGATCGAAATCTGCTGCAAATCATGAACGACCTGCAAAGCTGTGCAAGTCGTGTTGCAGTGTATTTGGTAGGGAGGGGAATAATTAAACGACTAGTCAGTTTACCACTGGTCGATGCACTAGTTGATAATAACAATACTAGTCAGTTTGTACCCTAAATTTAACCTATATACTGTGTTGTCATTGTAAAATACAAGATTTCCGTGGTTCATCAGTATAAATGAAAATGTGCAACTCATATTGTATATTTATTAAACTTACTGGGGAAAATATGAGGTCATCATTGGTCAACTGGTTTGTACAAGGGGTTATGTGTTGGTTTTTTTGCACACAATTAGTGCCTTCAATCAGGTCCGAACTTTGCATCATTATATTATTTACACTATTCTTTTAGTTGCTTAAGTTCAGGTTAAAAACAGTGACAGTAGTGGAGGTTCCCATCCCTAATATGTTTTTTTTTTAAAGCACTGCTTCGGGTACTCATGGATGTGAAGATGTGTTACCGTAGATTTTAAAAGCGTAGTAGGCCTTCAGGTCACGCGGGGCCATCTCACTCAGGACTGAAAACATGTCCAGGAAGTCGTCCAGTGTCATGTTTCCCTCTCCATCCTCAGAGAAAACCTCAGCAATCCTCTGACGGAACGGGTTGTCCTGGACAGCAGGGAAACCACCACATCTGTGACAGCCTGACAAGTCTGAGCAGTTCATCATAAGCAGCCATGAATTGGTAGTTGGATAGTTAGGGATTGAGTGTATGGCTCTTAGGTTGCATTCTGGCTTATGATATTATGTGTTTTCATTTCATTTATGCATCACGTTGTTGTCTAATTTGTGTTTTTCTGTGTGGGGAAAGCAGAGTGTAGCAACTGCTTCATGTAGTGGCCAACGGGAATCCAAATAAACTATAAAAGTGTCCCAATTTGGACGATTATACAGCATAATATTGACAGTCACTCTCCCTTTCCCAGCGGACGTCAGTGTTAACACACGTGTTTACCTTGCTGTCACTGTGTAAAGAGGCACATAATTGACCCAATCCCACCAAGTGTGCCCTATGCGACCCACCAGCTTTCTTCCAAGTTTAAAGGAGTCAGGTAACATATAACCTTTCAAAGACTTCTGTCGATTAGTTGGCCATTAATTATGGATCGGCAACACAGGGAGAGCGGGTCTGCAGGGTGTGTGTGGGCCAGCGGGTCTACCTTCAGCTCTGGCATGCTGCCAATCAGCTCATATGGTAACTTCACATCTGGCTGGCTGGTGTAGTCAAGAGGAACGAGCTGCGGTGCCAAATCCCGATAGCGGTAGAACAGTCTAGGTTAGGAAAGGTTTAAAAAATTTACTTTCAGTATTGAATTACAAGATATCTTCTATATTATTATATAGTTGTTTATTTAAGAGGGGCAGTTGGCAGTCAACTAACCCCCTAAGTTAGAAAACTGCCACTGTTCAACTGCAGTCCCTGTTAATCTCTATCCTATTTAGATTAAACAGGGAAAAATTAGATAAATCGCCACAGGTGAAGTTCTCAAATGCAAGCCATTGATCTCATTATCATTTAATCTCAATAGTAGCCTAACCCACAGTCACTTTGGTCGCCCAGTACTCATAATTTACAATTACATACAGTATGGCATGGTGCAGAACAGAACAAATTTCAGGCAGGTGTGTTAGAGTAACAATGATTGAGAAATAATAAGATTTAGTCCAATTTTATTATCAATTTAAACAAAATAAAGAGCTCACCTGAGAATTTCTTTTCTTGTAAAATATGTACAATCCTGCAAATACAATCAGATCATGGTAACAATGTGCAATATACAGTATGTCATAAAATATAATCGGATACAATTGTTATGAAATTATCTGTTTTATGTCTGTATTGTTTATGTATGTATTTATGTAAACAAATAGTCCTATCCAGACGTTTACAGATTAAATAAAATAAATGTGCATTCCTTCATGCCTCTGAGCCTCTGAGGTGTTAATTGTCAAACCTTTAAAGACAGGCCAATTCAGAACCGGCTCAGATCTTCAAAAGAAACTGTGGCAAATAAAGCTACAGAAGCTATATCAACAAAACCACCAGGCTTTGACTCGTTTGATTTGAATACGACCCTGAATCTGTTATCTCAGACATCACAAGCATCTGGATCTACTCTATTTTCTTAGCAAACAGATGAGCCATTAAGAGCAGTTTAACAAGTGTGTCAGTGCCTCTATTGTGTATTTAACCACAAATGTAGGTAGTTTTGTGAAAGATAAGCAAGTGAAGCAGTTTCAGCAAACCAGTTTCTCCTTTGAGAACAATAGGCGAACAAAGTGAAAATTAAAAGGGAGTGACTCTGACCTGGTAGGCATCTAGCTGCTGTGCTGTGAAGATGGTCTGCTTATTCCCCATGTCTGAGCACACAGACAACAAGCCTCAGGTCCATCGCTGCTCCAGCATCGAATGCTTTTGAGGGCCGGTGGATATGTCAGATATGAAATACTGGGACAAAAGGAGGCCAGAGCCAAAGAGGAGATCAGGTGTCGGGCTGCCACGGGGCCCTTTGGTTCCCCATTATAATGGCAGCATTTCATCGTTTTCTCCAATGTGAATAGCAGCCCCTTTGACAATGAACAAGGGCTGCCGTCCAGCATCATGCCAAGTGGTATCAACCCCCTTAGTGCCACTCTATGGCCAACGCCTCGCTCGCTACTCAGGTTACACTCTTTAGAGCCAGGGTTTTGTAGTGGGCAAATAGACTTTTTGATGGGAGACAGGCATTGTATTAGCTGAGAACTTGATTGTTGGATATTTACCTGGTTATAGGTCAGATAGATAATAGTGTTATTTGCAAATGGCTTCACTAGCAGCACATGCAGAACAACCAGTACTGACAACCATCCTTTGAAGCACCAACATAAAACTTTTATTAACGCAGCCACATGAATTCATCAACAATTATGGTACTGGCATTCCAAGTTGACATGAATTACGACTCTCAGGCTATTATACCTGGCATGAGCAACAAAGACGGCTCAGGAACAAATTGAATTCTTTCTCTGACAGCAGCACATACAGTATCTAGTAGAACGGGAAAACAAACGTATCATCTATTATGCCCTCTGAGAAAGGCAGGATCACAAACCAGATGGATTGCTAGTCAAAGCATTGTGTTGTAGAACAGCATATCCTGTCCAGGAGGCAAGAGGGACATTACTGCAACATTCCTACTCTTTCAAAGGTTTGCATCCATTCTTCACTGTTCTTCATGCATGAGGACTGTTGGTAGAATAGTATTATAAAGGTGATTGCACTTTTTCCAGCAGGACCCCTTACACAGAGGAACACCTAAAGAACGCATGGTTGTAATGTAGGCTGTAATTCTGTATCTTTTCAGTCACTTCTTAAAATGCACTTCTGTAGACTTGCTTCCATGTAATGTTATTAGTATATAGTATATTTTATTCTTTTTAAGCCTTTTTGGCCCATAAATGCTACATCATTATCATTATCATTATTATTATTACTATTAAATGCAGAATATTCACTAATGTATTGACATGACTGAATTGCCATTTTTTCCTCTGCAAATGAACTTTGAATCTCCTAAGTTTTATGGATACTTTCAGTGTCTTTGGTATATTTTCTTAATGCCTATATGAGACCAAAACACTTTCTTCCTTTCTGTAGTTCTGCAGCCTGTACCGGTCATATAGGGACTTATTATGAAAGAGGTGCCAGCCTGCTCCAAGGAGTTGTCTGAGATGGTGGACTTGGAGAATAAGGATGAACAGGAAACCCTGACGGACAGCAAAACACCACAGAACTCAGGTCGTAAACCATCGTCCCAGAATCCATCTAAAATCAAAGCTTTTCTCAGGAGAAATGCTTTTATTGTTCTCACTCTGGCTTCTGTTGTACTAGGTAAGTGATTTTTATGAAATGCTGTGAGTTTACTTTATTCTCTTTATCTCCTTTAATCTACGTTTGTGTCTACGAATTTCTATGTCTATGCACATTTCTATGTCTAAGTCTAAGTTTAATGATGCATCATTGGAGAGGAACAACATGAACAAAGTCAGTGATGTCAGTCTCTCTCTGCACTGTGGCAGTCCTGTGATCTGTTTAGTGTCCTGTTACGTAAATAACAGAGTAAATAACAGATTGTTATGGCTGAAAAACTGACGTGACCCTGAGAAGGCCCCTGAGAACGGCTTGGCCTTGGTCAAAAGATGTAGCCTACAACATTCCTCCCTAATTAACATTTTCAACACAAAATCAATCGGAGCCATACAGAAGTACCCAATGTGATAAATAGTACGCACATATATAACATAATCAGAAACAAATGCAAGATCAGCAACATACCCATAACAAACAACAGGAGGGAATATCATTTGACTGACCTACCCAGTATGTCCTGTGACATTAATGGAGTAAGAACAGTGAGTGTAGTATTTGGCACTGAAATTTGGAATGAAATTTGGCATTGTATTTGGAATTGGGAAAAAAAATGGATTGAAAAACAGGACATTGGCATTGAAAACAAAAATTGAACAAAAAAAAAACATTGCCGTTGAAAAACTTTCCGCGAAAAGGGGGGGTAGGGACGTGATTTGCATCTAATCTGCATATTTTGAAGTATGAATGTTGACTACCAGAAACTGACCGCAAAAAGAAGAATGCAGGCTTGTTTCTCAGTCGACCTCCGCAAACAAGAACGCCAGCATTCTTCTTCTTCGCATCAGTTTGTGGTAGTCAGTGTTCTTCCCAAACCCAACCCCCAACGAAAAAAGAAAAAAAAAGATTGTGAGTGCGTGGTCAAAAAATTAGAAAGTGTTTATTTTTTGATGCCAATGTTTTATTTTTCAATACATTTTTTTTCAATGCCAAGTTTTTTTTTCTGTTTCAATAAATACTATTTTCAATGATGTTTTTTTTCAGTTCAATTTTTGTTTTCAATGCCAATATCCTATTTTTTAATGCAATTTTTTAAAATTCCAAATACAATGGAACAATGATGAACAATGAACAACATGGAGCTGTTACAATGATCTTTGACTCAAATAGGCATACTTTGAATTCATCTCTGTAAAATAAAATAGCATAATGACAGTTTCGCAATCCTGATCCTCCTTTTCTCTACCACTACCCCCATTAAGTCCAGGCATAGCACTGTGACAAGTTGCTACTGATTACTAACTAATACTATTTTGATATCCTCTAGTTTGCATTAAAGATACTGTGCTTGATTTTCACCCCAATGGGTGTGGCTGAAATAGCAGAATCTACTAATTAGAGGGGGTGTCCGCATACTTATGGCCATGTAGTGTATGTGTATTTCTATTTCCATGTCTATGTCTATGTATATTTCTATGTCTATGTATTGTATATTGCATTGCAGATACAACCACAAAGACATACTGTTTTGTATTTGCAGCAGTATTTAGCTAATGTCACTTATATGTCCCTCTGTCTTTCTGTTTTTCTCCAAGGGGTTGGCCTGGGCTTTGCTCTGCGCTCCAGTAACATGACGGCCAGGGACATTAAATATTTCTCCTTTCCTGGAGAGCTGCTCATCAGAATGCTGCAGATGTTGGTGCTGCCTCTCATTGTCTCCAGTTTGGTTACAGGTTAGACCCAAATGGAAATATACTCATATACGTTTTGGGAAGAAATTACCACACATATGTCATTTGGTGGACTTTATCTACAGTAAAGCACCTTACAGCACCATGAGTGCACACATTTTTAGCCTGGGAGGCCCGAGTGGGAATCACAGCCGTAAACCTGACTCTACCCATTGTGCTATACTGTATAGGACCAGGGGTTATTATAGTTTGGGATTTTTCATTAGTTTTCATTTTTATATAGTTTTCGGTTTTAGTTTTCTGTTCTAGTTTTTGTAGTTTTAGTAGGGGTTTAATAGTATAATGATTTTCATTATACTACTTTACTTTAATTTACTTTAATTGAAATTCAGAACAAGTATTTTGTATATGTTTGCAACCGGTATTAAATAATAACTTAATTATTATTTTATTAATGATGATAATAATAATAATAATAATTTTATTTACATTATTTTTTTCAATTAGTGTTCAGTAAAAATTGCCCAAAACTTCACAGCGATGTTTTTTACACTTTTTGTCTTAGCTAAAGTTTTAGTTTAATAACCTTGGGATTCAATCCACATACCGCACTCAAATCAACACAATCACAAACACTGTCAGTTTTACATGCTGTACAAATTGTTACATTCATCCGTTACAACCTCACTTTACTTCCAGGTATGTCATCTCTGGACAGTAGAACTTCAGGGAAAATCGGGCTCCGGGCCATTAGTTATTACATTGGGACCACCCTCATCGCTGTCTTCACCGGCATCGTCCTGGTGGTTCTTATCCAGCCGGGGAAAAGCAGCAGAGACGCCTCGGTGTCCTCTGCTGGTAATGTGGAGGCTCCACCGACCCTGGATTCCTTTCTGGATCTGATCAGGTGCGTATCAAATGCTTTCAAGGACCTTGTAGAGCAGGGGTCTCAAACTCAATTTACCTGGGGGCCGCTGGAGGCAGAGTCTGGGTGAGGCTGGGCCGCATCAGGTATTCCACAAGAAAAGCTTTGTTAAAAAAAATCCAATCTTCTCAAATGTCTTTATTTTTATTTTTTAACACAAAATAAGATTTAAACGTCTTTATTAACAGTTCTTTAACCTCAATGGGTTCTTCTGAATATGAATTGTCCTGAACATGAATGGAACATTGAAGAACATGAACTGTTCTTCTGAACATGGCTTTTCGGCTTTTTGAACGTCATTTCCGCTTCTTTTTCCTGTGACAGCAGCACGGTGGTCGGCGGATAATAGCCCGGTAGCAGTCTCCTTTGTTTTTGCGCTCGATGTTCATGTCTTTCATGATGACATGAACACCATGGCATTTGTAGATGGTAGAAAGTACCGGGATAGCGAGCGCAAAAAGGCGACTGCTCCCGGAGTGTTATCCGCCGTGCTGTTGTTACAGGAAAAAGAAGCGGAAATGACACCGTGCTGTTGTTGTTGTTGTAAACGTAGTCATAGAAACAAAAAAAACAAATGACATCATATAGAAATATATGTAGTGTTCATCGTGTGAGGCAATGCAAATAGCGCGATGCAAATAAAAAATAATGACCCACAAATAACGGTGCGACCCTATAATTGGTCCGGGTTACCAGGGACTGTTATCGCCGACGGACAGGTGTCGCTATGTGACTGCAGACTACATTGGGCTACATTGAGTTCCTTACTTTTCTTTTATCCCGCCGCGTACGCATCACTTTGATTTATTTTGTCAGAGAGAGACATATATACGTATAATGTCCCGCTGGGCAGCAACTTAAAAAACTTTTTTTTGGAAGTGTTGTGAACGCAGCGCGCTGGGACGAATGTCCGCGTGTGCCCAATAGAAACGAGGCAGCCAGCCAGGCACGGAAGAAAACTCTCCATGGCAACGCTGCTGTAACTTTCACTCATTGAGAAATGTTTCTCTGCTTGCATCAAGCCCGGTCGATGTCCCACCCCCGAGAGCCATATACCCCACCGTGATTGGTAGGTTCGTTCAGCTCCGCACACAATACTGTAAAGTGCCATCCATATAAAACTTGCGGGCCGCGCTAACATTAAACTTTCATATTAAGGTGGGGGCCACAAAATATCGTCTCGCGGGCCGCAATTGGCCCGCGGGCCGCGAGTTTGAGACCCATGTTGTAGAGTCTTCCTGAGGCAATTTTCCTCTATAAAATTTAGAGGCGTCGTATAATGGCATATTAAGGCAATTAATTATTAACATCCAATCTGAGGTAAACATCTGTCTTTTTGCTTTGTAGAAACATGTTCCCTTCAAATTTGGTCAAAGCTTGTTTCCAACAGGTAAGATCTGCCTTTGCTGTGTTTTCTTTTTGTCTTTACACTGTGTTATGCTCAGATGTGTGAACTATTAACATTTGCGTCTATCTTTTGTCCAGTATAAAACAGTTTATTCCAAGAGCGATTCAGTGGCAAAGCGTCTTGGTGTGGGCACTGACACCAGTGAGGTCACTGCATCACCCAACGCCACCAATGGGACCCTCAAAGATGACATGGTGCCGATGCCAGGCTCTTCAGAAGGGGTCAATATCTTGGGTCTGGTGGTGTTCTCCTGCAGCTTTGGCCTCGCTCTGGGCCGCATGGAGGCTCAGGGAAAACCACTGAGGGATTTCTTTGACTGCCTGAATGAAGTCATTATGCGTATGGTCAAAATTATCATCTGGTAAGAATGGGAAGCTAACATCAAATTATGAAGAAAATGAATTGATTATTGCTGTCATCTTTTTGTTGTTATCATATGTCCAGGGACTACAGATGAGTGGTAGCCAACTCTGGTGCTTTCACAGCCATGTAAACTAAACTAAACTAAACTAAACTAAACTAAACTAAACTCATTCGATCCTAATCTAATCTACCAGCAACCCCAGACAGAAGGGTCATCTTGAGTTGTTTTTATAAATCACTTGGGTTTTTTTTTATTATTTCACCTGAACAGATTCGTAGTCTTCTTTCTGTGTTTTTAAATCATTATAGTCTGAATATCAGTTTTTATCACTCTGCTTCTATCTAACTAAACTGAACTAAACTAAACTAAACTAAACTAAACTAAACTAAACTAAACTGAACTAGTAAACACATACAATCAGTAACAAGATGCATCAGTTCCATTGAAATCAGACTAGTGGAGTAGCACTCATGGCCTTTCAAAGTTTGAAATTTTGACCTTTAATTATAGCACCCCCATCAGGCCAATCAGTGTATTTTTTTTTAAATCTCATAACACAGTGCCAAAACACATTGTCCCTCCAAGTTTCATCAACATCAGACCAGTAGTGTATGAGATATCACATTTTGAGTTTAAAATTTTGACCTTTAATTATAGCACCCCCATTCGACCAATCAGTGTAATTTTTTAGTCAGTGGAACACAGTGCAAAGATGCATAATTCCTCTAAGTTTCGTCAAAATCAGACCAGTGGTGTGTGAGATATCACCAGAAATATAATGTTTGACACATGGACACTTTATGAATTATGCTAAACAGTTTTGCTAGCTGTGAATTCTCATGAGAAAACACTGCAACATAAACTTCAAAGTCAAGAACATACAATATACAGGCCCTTCATAGCTAATACTCCTTGTCTCCCCCTACAGTTTGTCTCTCTCATTACAGCCCCTCTGCTGTATCTCATCTGTATCCCACAGGTATTCCCCGGTGGGAATCATCTTCCTGATCGCAGGGCAAATTGTGGCGATGAGAGCGATCTGGGAGGTTAGTCGCCAGCTGGCCATGTACATTCTCTGTGTGTTCGCCGGCCTGATAATCCACAGCCTCGTCACCCTTCCCCTCTTCTACGTCATTGTCATGCGTAAGAATCCCTACAGGTTTATGGCTGGTCTGATACAGGCTCTCGTCACTGCCTTCGGGACCTCATCCAGGTGAGCTGGAGTGTTTATGTCAAACATTACACACTGCAGAAGCTTGAATAAAGATGATGTGACAGATTTATTCATTCTCTTTTCATTTCCCCCCCTGAACAGGCAGGTCAGAGGTCAGGGTCAGCTACAGGACATTGAAAGACACATTAGCCGAGTAAATGCTTGTTGTCATGGGGGCTTTGAACCCAGGTTCTCCGGTCCTGAAATATTTCACTAGATCTTTTATTTTGAAGGGATAGATCAGGTTTTTGAGAAGTCTGTCTGATTTATCACAAAGCACATGCTGTTTCAGTTTATCCAAAAAAGCACTTGCACCAGTAGTTTGGTTTTTGAGATGCTAGGTGCAGAAAGTTTTGGCATTTGTTAGCAATGCTAGTCATGTAGCACCTTCTAAACAGCTTCCCACTTGTTTCACAATAGAGTTAACCGTAGAGGAGTATAAAAATGATTGAAATTACTTAAGCATATTGTTTCATAGATTTGGTTTTAGCCCAAGTGACATGCTGTAGTGTTGCTAACAAGCGGTCTTAAGGTCATAATCAGGTAGACTTTTTTTCTCCTGCTAACACACAAGTGCAGCTAACAGAGATAACAACAGCTCAAAGGAGCGTTACATCCAGGTTACATCATGCTTGTTGCTATGCAACACAAAGTCTCATCCAAAACCTGAGGTGGTGCATAGTTTGGGGGAGATGCGTGCCTGAACCATTGAAATTAAAACCATTTAAAATAAATGGAAAAAAGAAGCGCAGGTCTGTTCAAAAAAGCATCCTATGTGATCACAGCCTATAACTCTCTCCCTAACACCAGAATATGAGTTGAAGTGTTTTTTGAAAACTCGAAAGTCTCACAGTTCATAATAAATTAGCTTCTTATATACTTTAATATTTATTTTGAACTTACTTAACTTTATATTATTGTTTTCTTTTTCAGCTCTGCGACCCTACCTGTGACTTTCCGCTGCCTGGAGGAGAATCACAACATGGACAAACGGGTGACGCGCTTCATGCTGCCTATAGGAGCCACCATCAGCATGGATGGCACTGCTCTCTATGAGGCAGTGGCTGCTATATTTATCGCCCAGTTTAATGATATGGACCTTAACCTGGGTCAAATCATCATCATCAGGTATTATCAAATGGAGACTTTAGCCGTTTAAACACAGTTCTATAAGCTTTGGAAATCCATGTTTGAGGAGCTTAGGCTGGCAAAATCACTCCTTCGCTAATTAAAAAAACATTTTACAGACAGAATGTTCTTGTTGTTTTTGTTTGACCCTGTTTTTGATTCATGTCCATTGGATTTTTATTTTGTCTTACTGATTTTTCTTTCCATTATCTTATCGTTTGTCAAGCACTTTGAATAATTCTTTGTACCTCTTAACTACAACACAATTCAACATTCTTTCATCCACTTTTGACTATTGTCATGTTGTTCCTCTGCAGTATTACTGCCACAGCTGCAAGTATCGGTGCTGCGGGTATTCCACAGGCCGGCCTGGTAACCGTGGTGATTGTGTTGACATCAGTCGGACTGCCAACTGAAGACATGGCGTTGATCATAGCTGTGGATTGGATGATGTAAGTGTGTGTGTGTATGTTTGTGTGTGGTCAGGGTTGGGGAGTAACCAATTATATGTAATGTGATTACGGTAAAGCCTGAAAAAAGTACGGCAATGTAAATTACAGATACTTTTACAAAATGCATGATTACTTGTTGGATTACTTGAATCTGTGCTATAAATAATAATAAAAAAAGCAAAGACAAACAAATTTACACATATTGAAATAATCAGCACTACAATTTACTGGTTGTAGATGAAACTTAATTAGTCTATAAATTGCAAGTGTTATCCTTTCAATTTTGGAGGCAAAGTAATCCAAAACTAACTGAAAGTAATCAAATTACATTACTGAGTTCCATAATCCACTGAATTGTGTTACTATTTGCAATTTTAACATGGTCAACCCTCACCCTAACCTGCTCTGTCACATATCGCATTTTGAAATCATCCCAAACTTGTGTGTGGTTATGATCAAGTCATGCTGATAACAAGTTCCTAACCGCAGGACGTCCTGCATGTTTGTCGATAGGGATCGTTTCAGGACCGCCATCAACGTGTTAGGTGACTGCATCGGTGTGGCTGTCGTGCAGCATCTCTCCAGACACGAGCTGCAGCGCTCTCGCCCTGAAGAAGAATACTCGGACGAAGAAAATGGAGTAAAACCTTAAGGTTGAGAGACTTCTAGTCTAAGTTGCATCCTTGATTTATGTTCTACCAGAATCAAAATCATAGTCAGAATCAAGTTTATTTGCCAAATACAGTAAATGTTCAGGAATTTGTCTCGGTGGTGTTGGTGCAGACGCAGAGAGTCTACATAGCAACACATCATATATTGACACGCATGATATAAGGACAAGTAACTTTTTGAAACTGCTGTCAGAAATTCACATATTGGAATGAAGAGTAGAGTCTGTTTTAAAGAAAACAGAGCTATGGCTCTCATCAATTATGTGCAAAACTAAAAAGCTTTTCTTGGTTACATTACATGATTCAGCAAAGCTGCCTTCATCAGTGGTGTGTCAGTAAAAGTTAGAAAGCATTTGACACACATTAGATCCAATCAACTTCAGGTACGGCTCAAAAATCAAGAGGTATATTTCCTTAGGTTTAGGGTTAGAAAAAATCTGACTTATTCAGGAAAATTCAACAACATATTGTATATGTTGTTGAAAACATCTCATGTAAAGGACCTGTTGTGATATTTTTTTTACTATACTCACTGACTTGATTTTTTTTTTATTATTTTTTTTTACTTTATTTAGCACAAAAGAGTCCAAAACAAAATATCCATAATGTATACCAACATCATAAAGAGCATGTGCAAGGAAGACCAAAGAAACCCCAAAGGGCTTGTGGAGCGTCTCCCTTAATAACAATCATACATAATTACAATATAGTGTAATGAAACCCAAAGAAGAGTTAAAAAGAACAAAACAATATAAACAAATCAATAGGTAAGGAAAAGAAGAATTAAGGAATAAAGAGAGAAAACAGAAAAAAGAGAAAAGAAAAAAAGAAAAGATTAATTAAAATGAAGTAATTAATTATACCAAAAAAGAGACAGCAGTATGATCACCTCAGTAAGCATAATGATTGTGAAATAAATATTGTTTGACAGCTTTTTTAAACAGATTGGGTGTGAGATCAAAGAAATGGGGGGGGGGGGGGGGGGGTTGAAAACTTTGGCTCCTCTAAAATGAAGACTAAACTGAGACATGGATGTTCGAGTAAGAGGCAACAAAAGTTGTCTCTTACATCTTGTATTGTCACTATGATTTTCCTCACTTCTTCTGAAGAAGCTATTGACCATAGGACGAAGCTGATGATAAATTGCTTTGAAGACAAACTGTGCTGTGTGGAGGAAGTTAACTTGAAAGATGCTGAGTATAGATAATTCCTTAAAGAGAAGTTGCGAGTGAGCTAAGTAAGTTGCATGTGAAATGATTCGAAAGTTTATATTTATTTTGCTTGTTGTACAATTTTGATGATTTAATGTTCAAATATTTTGTCATAGTCAATGACAATTCAGTTTACATATCAAAAATGATAATAAAGTGATACCTTTTGTATCAAAAAAAGTTTGGGAATAAATTCACTGTATTTCTTTCCAACATTTATTCTGATTTTATAATAGTTTACAACAGAAAACATAAAATATACACATTTACATCTTTCACAGGATATCACTTCCTTCACTGCCATATATTATAATTTATGATTATTTACATATATTACAATGCCACGTGTTTGACTCAGCACATTACTCATTTGTTGCAATTGAGTGTAAAAGGGCAGCTGGCTGTCTATGTGCCAAAACCAGACTGATGACTTGTTTACGTTGTAGTTTTCAACACACATCTGTGCAGCCGGACACCAGTGGCTAGTGGGGAGCTGTCCTCAGTGGCAGCCACAGCTTCCTGCCACCATGTCGTCATACTGCTTCAGCACCACGTTCTCATCGTCATCGAAGTAGAGCAGGTTGATGGAGAAGAGCTTGTCGGGCACGCAGCACGGCGTCTCGATGCCTTTGGTCAGCTTCAGGGCGTTGATGATGGACTGGACGGTGGCGTGGTTGGTCGGCCTCATGTTCTGGCCCAGGGGGAAGGGGCAGGAGCCCTTGCAGTGGTAGGCGTTGTAACCGCGCGGAGACACGATCCAGCCCGACCAGCCGATCTCCTCAAAGTCCACGTAGAGCGGCAGGCGCTGGCAGGGCAGCGACACGCCGTCCTCCTCGCTGTAGTCCAGGGAGCGGGCGCTGCGGGAGGCAGCACTTGCCATGGGGAGCTGGGGCAGGCTGGGAGAGGCTGGGGTGTCATTTAGGTCTGGTGGAGGAGAGGAGAGGTTTTGGTTAGGACACATAATATATAGTATATTTGAATAGAGCTTGGGGCCCAGACACAACTATATCAGGGCCCATAGTGCTGGAGGGCCCCTCTAAGAGTAATCTCCCCTAATGTACAGTTCATACAGTTATTAACATTACTCTATACAGTCAGTTATTTATATTTTATATTTTTTTCTTCAAACTGCTCTGGTTCTGAAAAAGGGTTTGGTTGAAATCTGCAAAACTGAAACCAAATAAAACTTCCTCAAAAATATGATACAGCAACTTTTGTGTCACCTGAGACAAAATGGAGCAAAAATTGGACTTGGTTTCTCCTGTGCAGACTAAAACAAAATTGTCAGATAATTGATCAGTAAATGAGTGTGTGGAGGTGTGTTTGAGTTGTGGATGCGTAGACACAGATGTTTGCCAGAGATGGAATAATGGTGCTGTGGGGACAAGAGGAAAGTGGAGGGGGGTCCAGAGTCACCTCCTGTGCACAGGACCCATAATTCCTAGCTACGGCCCTGCTTATAGGCAGAAGGACCCTAAACATCCCTGCACTTGGGCCCCTCATGACTTTGATCTACCAGTGAACAGATCCAATGGTTACAGTGGCAACACAGTAACAGTTCATGTCTTACCTTTGCTCTCAAGAGTAGCAGAGCGGCGGCCATCGTCAGTGAAGAGGACCAACATGGGCTGCTTGCTCTGGTGGTGGTTGCGTCCTGAAGCAAAGCGGACCAGTTTCATGTCCATCTGGCTTCCTCCCAGGGTCCGAACCACCACCTGGAGCCCCACGTTGCTGCCTTCATCTGCCATCCAGGAGCGAACCTTTGTGAAAAAAGTTCACGTTGGTCAGTTAAGACACAGAATTCATTCAGTAAACCTTCAGTATTTACTTGCAGCAGTTAATGCAGACCTTAAAGAGCAGCGGATACTTACTGCTTGTGTAATGGTGAACACCTCCCATCCAGTAGAGTGGATAGGGAGCAGTCGAGAAGACAGCAACTTCTTCTCCTGTGTACTGTTGGTTTTGCTGGTATCAAGCAACTGATAAACACTGACCTGGATTAAAGAGAATTGATGTGTTCAACATTAGTAACATGCCAACATTTGAAGTGAAAGTTGTGCTAGAGTAGAATCATTGTCTTTCATTTGATCCTTCAAATACCTGACATAAATTATGATCTTTGAGATTAGAGCATATTAATTTTATTCTACAGTTCACATACCTGGCAGAAATGATGTCTGTTGAATGTCACTGATGTCTGAGGTCGCAGCTTGAAGAGATGCAGCTCTGCAGTGAGGATCTTCTCGGTTCTGGCCACCGTGGACAAATTGAACCTGAACTCAACCTGTTCACTGCGCACTGAAAAGGAAGTTACATCATTAGAAACCAGCACAAACCTCTGTCTAATTTCATCGTGCAGAGCAGCCAACTGCAAGCGAATTTATGCACGAGCGGATCTTACGTTTGTCAAAGAAGCTGCGGACGGTGTTCCCCTCCAGCAGATAGGGGTCCTTGGTCACGCCGTCCACGTCAGCAACCGTGTTGTACAGGTCAAGCATGTACTGAGGCGGCTGCTTGTGGCCTCGGGTGAGAGGGGGGTCCTCCATCCCAAAAACCTCCAGAAGTCTCTTGATGGCCGCTGACCGGACTTCTTCTGACTCGTTCTCTGCGGTGAAGTGGTTCTCCAAATAGTTGAGAGAAGGCCGTGCAGCGGCGGTGCACACTAAAGTGGCAAAGGTAATCACAAACAGTAACATCTCAGAAATAGTGCGCGCAATAGTAGTTTCCTGGTGCATCGGTGTCCCCAAACCTCACAGCCGGCAACTTGGAGTTGGAGTGACTGCAGACTCCTGGAAGCTCCACTTTTTATATCAAATGCTGCCGTTCAGTTTACAGTGTCCCCAAAGCCTTGGTAAACAGCAATAAAGATGCTATTTGGTCGCAAATGTAAATCACCAATCAGCGAATGTAAAGGGAGGCTAATGGCGTTGTTAACAAGGTGTGAACCCGATTGTAGATTTAATTCAAGCCCATTCTCCCCACGTCTGGCAATAAAGGCTCAAATAAACTAAATTCACCTTCTGAAACAACTCGCTATTTGTCAACGAATAGGCATATCATTATGGAATATGCTTTTTGTCTTATCTGTAATTTATGTCTAAAGTAAATGTGAAGACAGTGGGCAGAATAAACTGTGAGCTGATCTTTTTAGGAAGTGCACTCGCCGTGGGAGGTTAACTGCATCTCAATGAATCCATTAATTTAGAATAATGGGGACAGTGTCTTACGGGGAAACCAATTGCTTCAATAAATAGAGGGGTGCCGCTGGCTACACGTCTGACGATTTACATAACTGCTTATCCAGTTACAGCTGGATAATCATTGACTCGATAGTTTTATTTCTGAAAAAGGAGGAAAACCTCCACACTGAACTGGACTGACCTCCTAGTCTAGTGCAAAATAAAGTTGGGGAAAGTTGCACTTCCACCAAAACAAACTAAAATAAATTATGTATTCAGAAAAGCAATCATTTTATTTCCCCTTAAAAGACTCTATCCTCGTATAGCTTACAGCCGTTTGATACTATTTACTATGAGTAAACTGTGAATTTCCTATCATAAAGATTTATATCAGGCCGAGAAAGCGGGGTAAACTCTATTCAACATAAAAGCTGAGTTTAGGTGGCTTTACTCTCACTAGATCCATGCATACTAATTGATCTGTCGAATACAGTTTTCTCTTTTTACGCAGACCTTTACAACACCAAATCTGACTTCAAAACATGGGAATCCTCTTTTTAATTGAGTAATGCTTTGAAAATCTCCTTATTTGCATTCATTTTTAAAAGCCAAACCAGATCTTTACTGGGAAATGGAGAACCGGCGTACTGTGCCATTTGGTGCCTTTGATCTTTACGCACAATTACGCACGGCCAAATGACAGACTTTGAGACTGATAAAAGTTGAAGAACTGAATTTCCCTCAGTATGGTTAACATCTGAGAGATCAAACGTTTTTTCCCAACCTGACACCTTGTACGCAAGTCATAAATTCTCTTCTCTTGGACCACAGAAGAACACAAATTGTTGTTTCACACGCTGATATCAAAATAAGGAGCTATTAACTACTAGCACTTACACGTGTGTTTTTTCAAAGGGACATTTGCAAAATCTGTAGGCTATTCATGTGCTCCTTTCTAGTCCCTCTTCAAATAGCAGCTCTATCCTGACCTTTTGAAATTTTAGACCCTGATATTGATTCAAAATAGATTTCAAATTTCATAGATTCTTCACTTTCTTGTCTTGTTATTGTGAGAAAGAAAGAAATCTGGCCAGGCCGGTCATTAATTAGTAGCTATTATTACTCTTATTTCTCTTAAATTGGATTGGTTTTCTATACTCAACCCAGACGTTGTGATTTTTGTAACCAGTGCCACAAGCATCATTTGCCCTGAAGTAGAATCCCAAGTTCTTTTTCTCAATAATGTTCATTCAAAAATCTAGTCTTTCATCTTTGATTTACAGTTTGGGCAAATTAAAAAAAAATCCCCCAAAAATGCCCCAATGACAAGTCCTCACTGCTTGTTATGGGATAAATTTTATTTACAAAATTATAATTTTTACATATATTACATATAATACAAGAATACTTTAGGAGAGCAAATTGTTACAGCAGACACCATAATGTTTGGTGGGGTTACCCAATGGGCTGCCACCACTGTGGATCAAAGAATTGAACCCCCTTTAGCTCTAGGGAATTGAAAATGTATGTGTTGTCCAGTGGGGGGCGCAATGTTTAGGCTTGGCAGAGGCAGGAGGTGATGGAGAGAACGGTGCGGATCTGGCCATGCTGGTTGAGGAACGTGTGGCTCTCGTAACCCTGAGGAACACAGGAGCTGGACGGACTTTCAGCCCACAGGTGGCAAATCTCTGGATCAGAGGGACTCCTGAAGCAGAAAATTAAAAAAGAACAAGATTAAATCCACGTCATGAGTGTGTGCACCACTACAGCAGCCAATCCCTTGATCTATTTTCCCCAAAACACATCTTTCAAAGAGATCAATTAGAATATCTTTACCCTACTGTGTATTTTTGCAATTTCTTTGTTCTCTTTGAATGTCTACGTTGTATGTGAGGTCCTTTTGTCTTTGTACCATGTTGTCAGTCTGTCCTGTGAAACTATTTAAGTTATTACCTCTTCAACAATGTCAACAAGGACTGTGTA
Source organism: Centroberyx gerrardi (assembly GCF_048128805.1). Lineage (NCBI taxonomy): Eukaryota > Metazoa > Chordata > Actinopteri > Beryciformes > Berycidae > Centroberyx > Centroberyx gerrardi. The sequence continues at coordinate 21,818,013 of NC_136009.1, forward strand.
AATACTTTTATTTGATGTTTAAAGGGAAACTGGTTCTGATCAACAAGCTGCTGATATATATTTATAATAACTGCACAATGCATCAGGTATTAAAATTACTAAAAGTAAGTCAAATAGAACACAATGAGACATGCATTAACTAGTTTTGGGTGTAAATATTTCAGATAAATTAATGGTTGAACTGTTGGAATTCAGGTACAATCATAAACTAAAACCTAAGGCATGACAAGGACATTTGGTGTAGGAATTAAACCAGAAATGCCGACATGCTGGGTGCAGAAGGTGTTAGAGTTCACAGGCAGCTGTTATGAGAGTGGTAGGGAGGTGGGTGGGTGTGTGTGCATGTGTGTGTGTGTGTGTGTGTGTGTGTGTGGGGAGGGGGTGCTGGGCTAACAGCTGTGTTCATGCTTACCTGAGAAGGCATCGGTTTCCTGTAGTGCAGCCTCCCAAACATCTGCCCACATCTATTTCCTGTGGAAAATTAGCAGCACAGAGAGAGGGCAATCAGCTCACGGCTGCCACAAATATTGACCCAGTTGGAGGAGGGTGTGTGTGTGTGTGTGTGTGTGTGTGTGGCAGTGGGGGTCTGCTATTTAGCATGCTAACTGCTTTGATTCGACACCTGCAGAGGCCATTTGTGTTTGCTCTCTCCTCGCACCTTTGGTGTGAGCGGTGGCAGACGACCGAGACTCAAATAGGCCCAGGAATTCAACTTAAACCCTCTCAGTCTAGACATTTATAGCTACATAAAATCTGAAATCTGATATATGACTTTATCCCTATGAAACTGAGAATGTTGTAAATGCACTTTTTTGTAAGTGTGTTGAATAGTCTTAGCTGTTGTGGATACAGAGGCATTATTCTCACCACATTTGCTGCATGTAAAGAGCTTTTTTCCTGAAAAAAAAAAAATGTAATTCTTCCAAAATCTCCCAGTCTGTCATGTGTATTGGTGTAAGTTTGCATGAGTAAGCATGTGGCATATCCTGAAGTCCTTAACAGCAGGGTGAGCGGTGCCAGCCACTGGCCCGTAGATTAGTGTTGATTAAGTGCCGTCTTCCAGACCTCCACATGTGTCTGATGAATACAGATACTTCATTACTGTGTCTGACGCCTATCTGGACTCACCCACTTCCTCTTAACTTCATAACAAAAGAGAGTGTGAAAGCAACATCACAAATGAATTAGTCTACTGACCCTAATTATACTGTACTAATCAAAAGAAGACAGAAAGTCTGTTTTTAAAGGCTGGATTCAAATATAAAGTTGGATTCACACACTTGGTCGTGGATGAATATGGTTTGTTTTTTTTCCAGTGACAGAAAAAAGAAGAATCCATGTTTGTGCAACAGATTTATATTGCGTTTACACCTACTTTGAGTCTCTCCTCTTTGATCCCGTCAGCATGGTTGATTATTTCATAGTAATACTCCACATATGGGACTCTGTAGCAGCTTTCCTTCAGCTCGCAGGCCACCACTGTCTGGATCAAGTCCACTTTGTTCGGGGTTTCCACCAAGTCCGAGTCAAACTTAGTGGGGACACAGGAGAATCCCTCTGTGAACGAGTGATGAATTAAAATGTTAGGGCCATTCTGAATTGAGCACACACACATAAGCAGGAACAGCATCTCAGTTATGTAACATGTCATGTAGTCTCTATTAATACTGAATAGTTCAGTAGTAAACCATCTATCAATACTGAGGAACTGCTTGGACTGCGGGCCAGTAGTGAATGACAGCTGGCTTGGTTTATACCCTGTTTGGATCTTTTTATCAGCCCACAAAATAGTTCTTCATAAGGACATATTGTGAACCAGAATTTAATATTATAACCCTTTAATCAGGCTGGTTTTATGGCAGGATATGCACAAAAAAATACCAATCTTAACAAATCAATTGGTCTAGTATTGAGTCTTAAAATCTTATTTTGTGGAAAAACCAGTGAAAAAACATCAATTCAGATAATTTCACTTGTTTCCAATGCAACTGCAACTTGTTTTAAGAATTTTCTTGAATCAGAAAAGTGATCAACTGACATTATCTTGATTCCCAAGATTTTCTCAAAATTTGGTCACTGGATTCAAGAAAATCCCCCAAACTGCACTGAAAACAAGGAAACATGACTAACCCCTTTGATATATTTTTCCACTTGTTTAAGAATAATAAGATTTTAGGGCATAATGTTAGACTTGTCAAGATGGATATTTTTTTGCAGTGATGATGCCAAAACAGTTCCAAATTTCCCTTCTTGGGTGGTAGATCATGCATTTCTCATTTGATTTGTAAGTATTTCTGATTTCCCAGTGTATCATGAGCAGCCCATGATCTACTCTGATTAACTGTAGGAACTCTCTTCCTGTCGCGTGTTTTTGGGGCAGGCGGGTCTGCTACACACCTGGGGAGCCTTTAGACTTGGAGCATCCTCCCACATCGATGACGGTCTCGTACGGCGTCTCGAAGAAGTAGGTCCTCAGCGCGGGGACGCGGATGCACTGGGTCAGCTTGGTCTCGCAGTGGCACTCCTGGATGACCTCCACCTCCCGCGGGCCCTCGAACAGCAGCACCCGGTCCACGCGCATCCCGGTCGGCTCGCACACCTGGTTCATCCCGCAGGAGGGAAGCTGGCTCAGTGTCTCCGCGCTTTCTGAGGCTGCAGGTCCGCGCATCCTCATCTTTAGTAAGGGGGGAAATTGAATTGAGTTAAGACATGTCAAAACATGTTTCTGTGCGCTTAATTAGTGTAAATGTGTTGGATGCACCAGTGGTTTAAGACTGAAGATAATCCGTGTTTTTATGGCAGGGTTTATGCAGAGTTGACACAATATGGGCCTTACAAAAAATGAACAAGGTTTTTTTTTTCTTAATATAAAATACTACCTTCCTTATATGATACTCTACTAATAACTTTATTTGCCTCAGGAGGCGCATATGAGGCCTCCACAGACAATAATAACGTGACAGCGCGCCCTGGTGGCTACGGAGCCCCTAAAGTCCCGAAAGGTGATTTATTTTTTATTTTATTTTATTTTTTGGATTATTTTTTTTTATAGATAAAAAAAATATCACCTTCTGTGCACAAGATCATTAACTTCTGCGCACAAGATTAAAAAAATGTCACCTTTCGGGACTTTAGGGGCTCCGTAGAAACTGCCTCAGCCGCATCACTTACTTTTTTGCTCCTGAGAAATTCCAACATGGAGGAGTGTTTGGAGTAATCCTGCTGCCCTGCTGCATGTGATGGCCGGGCTGCCCCCCCACAGTGCGACCTGCACATACCCACATCCACACTGACAGGACTCCCAGAGATGTCTGAGGAGAGCATGGCAAGGTAGAGTTGAAACAACAATATAGACACTGATTATAGATGTCACTATTCTTCATTCATTTCCCTTGCTCTTTAATTCCCACAATTAAGCATAAAATGGAGTAGAAAAGTCATACTGTGGCGTGTAGCACATGATTAGAAACATATATGAGATGGTAAAAAACACCTTATACATTCAATGATGGAAGAATGGTTATCCTAAAAATGTGAGGGGAAAACATTCATTTACCAAAAGCAGCACTTTGGTTCAATGCAATATAACGACTATGATGCTTTTACCTTGGCCAATGTAAACAAAGTGGCTCTGTCTTTTGCAGCATGCTCTCTGTGCGAACAGGTTTCTGTGATCTGCTTGTTTGCTCAGCACTCCAGCCACTAGAAAACAGAACACAAACACACATCAATACCTTCAGTGACTTCAAACTGACAGTGATGCTGTTCAAAATAGTATAATATTAGTCTTTTTTACCATGTCTGATACAGAATGAGTGTTTTTTTTTTAGAATGATGTCAATCATTTTTTTGCAAAGATGAGTAAACCTTAGATTGTTCTCATAAAAGCAGTAACAGATACATTATTTAACTTACAACTCCTTAAACATAGGATATAGCAGCTTTAGGTCAGTTGGCTTTCAATTCATTGGTTAATGATAAGCATTCATTCTCAATTATAAGGATGTAAGAATATTTACAGGAAAAAAGTTATTCAAAATAATCTTAATAGCATGTATGATATTTTCATGAAACAAAGTTCATTCATTTTGGATTTGAAAGGAAAAAAAAAACAACTTAATTTAGTAGAACCGAAAGTAAACTGACCCAGCTCTGCTATGCAGCTGCAGGACTCAACGTGAACACATCACACCCTCCTCTAACACAAATGTTTAGTCATAACAAAAGGGATTATGAACAATATTTGAGCTGACTGAAGTCAGTCCAGTTAGATATCAGCTGCTGGCATACCTACATGTCAGAGCAGAATAGAATAGAGTAGAGCCAAGCAAACAGTACTTACAGGTTAGATGGAGGGCACACAGAAGGAGGAGCAGGCATGGCCGGAGTACATCCATGGCTATAGTCCTGATTTGCTGCTGAGCTGCCAGATCCTGAGTGTCCCTCTGCTCGCCGATGCCTCTGATATTTATACGGGATCAAGCTTCAGCCCCAAATGTCACCAGAGAGCAAGGTCTCAAAGTGGTGTGGAGTCTAAAAAGTGAGAACTAATCAAATTTCCATGCTGAATGCCTTGTGGGATGGTGTTCTTACAGGCAGGGGCCACTTCAAAGGCAACCTCCAACCTCCAACGCATTGAGTTTTCACCTCTGTCTGTTTCTGCCGGGACGTGAGGGGACCCAGCGGCTCGAGTGTGTCGACCGGGCCCAGGGTCACCCTAATGAAGTGCTTAAGTAGCCTTGAGCCATTAAGCAGTGCTCATTCAAAGGCATTAATCATCTTTTATCTCAGGGGGAAGGTGTTTAGCACCTCCAACTTAAAACAAAACCGGGCCTAAACACATAAACAGGATCAGCATGGGGGCCTGAACCTCCCCTTCAGGAGACAGCAGCACCTTTGTGTTTATTCAACATGACGCCAAATGGCCAGGCCTCTCAGAGCTGCACTTCAAATCTCAAAAAGTTTCTTTCCTCTCTTCAGGGGGAGAAAAAGGATTAAGAATTAGAATAACTTACATTAAAATGGTTGCCAGACCAGATACATTTCTCTCTATATATCTCTTTCCGGAGACTGTAAACAAAATACCATCCATCGACAGAAAGGCTAAAAATAAACCTCATGTTTTGTCAGTGAAACAGCTACACCTAAAAAGGGCAGCTGCTTTTCTACAACCTAAATATTCTGTTTTGTTCCTTTCTCTGTCCTCCAATTTCAAAATGTTTGATTCATAGGAAGGAAGGTCTGGCTATGTAATAACATTAACATTTCACTGATCCCCTAGTCATATCTTCATAAGACGTTAGCTTCGCTTTGATGTGCTGATGTGATCCTCTCATTTTCACCTGGATCAACGGATCATCGTCCAGATAGCCGTCGGCACTCAGACACCTTGATTAAGCTGACACCTTACAGCGGTTTCAATTGTTGTTCCCTTTCATTGAGTTACAGCCAGGCTCATTGAAGTTCTATCATAATCCCAGTACAATGTTAACAATTCCTTGATTTAATTATCAAGATGGATCCCGTCATAAACAGTTTGGTGTCAAAGAATTATAATTGCCTAGATTCAGTGTTTCTCAAACTGGGTTCAGGGGCCCAAAAGGGTGTCACAAAATACATTAAAAAAAAAAATCAAATATACAAATACATTATCATATTTAAAATCTTGGTGATTTTGTGTGAAATGGTATCACTCTTTGCCATTCTGTGCATATGCACCCACATTAACTAATTGTAACTAGACAACCCATTAGTTTTGGGGAGAACCACTGACTTAGATGACGACCAAACATGTTTTACAAGATTGGTAATAAGACGCACAATTCCAAATATAAGCTGATAGGCATTACATTTCACCCGCTATTTGAAATGCCTCAGAATCTAGAAATACTGTATCTAAGGATTATAATCTGTATCCTTTCCATGATAACACTCTGAACTTTCCTTATAGACATTTTGAAATGGAGCATCCCCCATCAACATCAATGTCAACATCAGTAAATTAATGTTGAAGGATAGAACCTAAAACCACAACCCATTTTTTGGGCCATATGAATTTGGTGTATGGTCACACACACAGGACGGTTTTGCTTGTAAAACTACTAAAATACAGTTCTCAGAACTTTCTTAACCCTCTTAACTCAGAATATAGGCCTGTTTTACTTATGCCTTACGTTTTACAGCTTAAACGCTTCTATTCAGCTGTTCTCAACTGTTAGGCCTCTTATCAAAGGCTCAGACAATTGATTGAAGAGTGATAATGTCTCCTATGTCTGGATCACAGATTGGACCTTCAGGTATCTACATTTCTAGCTTTTCATAGCCTATATAATTGATATTATAGCACAAAATCTATTTCTTGAATCATTATGAAAAAGCCCTATCTTTGATAATCATTTCACATTTGTGAACTTACCTGTTTGATGGAATCTGTGTAACCTCTCATCCCATTCGAGTAAACCTTCCTCCATTAATATCACAGCATTAATGCAGCACTGTGCACGTGTTGCAGCGGTGACTGAGGCGATGATTGGATTACAGTGAATCACCTGCGGCATGATAGTACAGCTTATGCTTGATATACCAGATGTACCAGACTAGCAGACAGTTTGTACACTTGGACAGATCAGGCCTTGAAACCGTCTGTCCCCGTGTTCAGTGTCTCATGGTCAGTGTCTGGGTCAGCGAGTCAGTCTGTAGCGTGGCCAGTGGGACACCCAGTCACTGACAGGCCCCCTTTGTTAATTCCCTGCAGTATGTGGTTGAGATAGTGAGGGTAAAATAGCATTTCACTGTTGCCCTGTGTAAAACATGTAACTCCAATTTTGGTGATTTTCATGTTTTTATTAAAACAAGGCTGTTTTTCTTAGTTCCTGAAAAGTTGGCATTTTGGAGAAACAGGATTTTCACCTGACAGTGATGATTTGTTGTTTTACTTTGTATACTGATAGAAATGAATGAAGAAAATCAGGATAATTTGTATTGTTATTAGTTGTCAATGCAGCTTTCAGCAACACAATACGTCTGACTCTTTTGAAAGTGAGAGACTGAAAGAGTGTTTAGTGATTTGAGCAACTATTTAAGATGTATGTAAATTGATAATAATAAGCTCAGGAGTGTTTAATAATAAAATAATTGACAAATTGAGGCTCATTAACACTGATGCCAATTCAAAGTAATATCAAAAAAATAAACAGCATTCAGTCTTCATTAAAGGATTCAACTGTCCCCATGCAGCTGAAACTCTGTAACAGCAGCAGTAACCTTGCCCCAGCCCCTGCTGTTGACCCCAGACCAATGTCTACTGTCTGATACAGTAGACGTAATCCCATCAGTGTCTGTTTCAAATACCTGAGGCGGGCGATAGGCTCATGTCTAGGGGTTAAGCAAGCCTCTGTAATGCCTGTCTATTGTCTGTCTGCATGGGAGGAGTCCGGCACACAGGGATTATAGGGCTTGATGCAGTGGCACACAGGCTGGATTATACACCACAAGAAAGACCAAGACCAGACAGCAGCATAGGCAGAGAGTTGCAGGAAAAAGCAAAGTTGCACTATAACTAGGTAACCTGCAAGGAGAAGCCGGGTCCAATCACAACACACTGCAGAGGACAGCGGTGACAGAGGATCTTCCTCCAGACAGGCGGTTCTGCAGTCTGACCAGCATCATTTTAGAGCATTTCCTGATGCATGCAGATGTTGTTGAATTATACAACAAGCTGCTCACTACTTTTTCACAGTCTTTGGTCTGGTGGAAATTGGTTTTCTTGGTAATTAACTAGTGTCAAGTCTACAGGAATTCAGATTACAAGGGAAAGCAGAGTACTTTTTGGTGTCCAGGATAGCCATCATGTATTTGACCAACAAAAATAACCTCAACACAGAATGGAATAAGAAGAACTCAAAAGGAAAGATTATATGTGAGTACAGACATGTCACTAAACTGTATGATTTTATGCCTTGTGTAGTTGCTCATTAAACACAATATGATGCTGTAAACTAGTTCAAGCATCTCTATAGACATTCCTGAAGTGTTTCTCAGAAAATATGTCACCAACGCTCTCAATTCTCCTCTGTCCCTTTGTCTGTGCCTGCTCCCCAGGGAAAGGATCTCAGCAGAAGATCGCTCCACGCCAGGGAGAGATCTTCACCCTGATGTCCCCGAAGGTGGGGGGCAAGGATAAGAAGGAAGAGAGGAGAGAAGAGCAAAACGAGAACCAGCTGAATTTGAATGTGACGGAGGAGCAGGAGGTGAAGCACCGGACTGCGTTTGAGAAGGCCTTGTACAACCTGACGCATTCAGAGAGGGTGATAAACGAGCTGACGTTCGGACGGAGAGTGGCGCTGTACGAGCTGAGAGGGGAGATCGGCTCCGGCAACTTCTCCCAGGTCAGGCTGGGGATTCATGACCTGACCAAAGGTGAGATATTTGACCCTTTGCCTTTTTTCAGTGCATTTTCAGTGCAACAGTGAGTGATCAGGTAGGATGTGTGGCTGTTGCAGGGATTGAACTTGTGATCTTTCGGTTACAGGAAGGTTTCTTTTCAGCTTGTTATGCCTGGTGATCCATGTGTGTTATAATGAAAATATCAATTTAGTTAATGTCAAGCACTCTACCTGTTATTGCTTCTATAAAGGTGTGGAACTCAAAGAAATTATATAATTGGGCAGAGAAGGTCACACCTCTCCATATCCCTGAACAAAAACATTATTTTAAACATTCGTCAGTGTAAAACATTAAATTGTATGTTTATTAACAGATTTGGTGTGATGAAAATGTATTAATATGCTATCTATCCAAATGATTAGCACTCCAAAGGACTATTTTACAGCTTATACAACAAAGGATTGTTATAAGGATGTGACTATGTATAAGGACAGGATTGCTGCTTTGCAACAGTGTGGGAGCAAAGAAGGTTTTTGTATTTCATCATAAGATAGATATTCAACTTTATGTAATTTATATTTCTCTTTCCATAATAGAAACATTGTGATACATTGAGAGTTTCATCTATCTGGTTCATAGCAAAGAGCATTATACCTTACTGCAGCTCATATTGCAGCAGCCTCAGAGGTGTGTTCTTGAGCAGGAAGGACTTGTTAACATGGATTGATTCATTCATTAGTAGGAGCCCTGCCTTCACATTTATGATGAATGTGATATCTCATGGCGGAGATGGCCAGATCCTCCTTACCATAATCCCAATGTAAATCCAGTGGAGTCCGGCACACAATGGCTAATCTCATCAAGCAACTACCCACTAATCCACCCAGTATGTCTGGAGCTTCCTCAGCTGGCAGCTTGTGCACCGCATGGCTGACGATGCTGATCAACACACATTCTGCAGGAAGAGTGATTGATAAAAGCATAGATGGAGATAGTAAGAAAGAAAGTAAAATAAAATATAGCAGCTAGCAGCAATGAATAGGCTACCACGGCGTGACAGTAAATGCGCTGAGTTCCCTTATTGATCTGCTTGGCATTGTGGGTATTAGAGGTGGGTATCTCAACATATCAACATTTAGCTTGGTAGATCTCTTTAAAATTATTTTTCTGAAAAACCTGTAGAATTTCAATTGGACTAATTACTTTGTCGTGATTTTACAGTCAGTTGAACTTTGTGCAAATTAAAAATTAAAAAAAAAAGTAAAGGCAGACCCAATGAATTTACTTTCCAAATGTTGTGTCATTCTGAGATGCAGGCTACGAGTTACCAGGACTATCTATGTGCCAAATTTACAAATCTATGCCTTAGTTATTGGACTGAATACATAATAATAACCATAATAATGATAATAGGAATCCCTAGAAACACAATAAGATCAAAGGAAAGAAAGAAAAGGAAAAAGCTCGGGATAATGTCTCTATATCATGTCAACTCACACTCTTTGCCCATACCTTCTTCTCTCTCATGTATTGCAACTGGCAGAGAGAGTGGCAGTAAAAATCCTGGATAAGACGCGTCTGGACAAGCAATCGCATGTGCTCATTGCCTCTGAGATCTCTTGCATGGAGAAGCTGGCCCACCCCAACATAGTGCGCCTGTATGAGGTGGTGGAGACCTTCAAGCGGGTCTACCTGGTGATGGAGTACGCCAGCGGAGGAGAGCTGTTCTCCCGGATCAGCACCAGGGGGCGCCTGTCAGACCTGGAAAGCAAGCTCATTTTTGCCCAGGTCCTGTCTGCAGTCAAACATATGGTAAATCATCATCCAAGTTTTGAGTGTGAAACAGTAAACAGTACGTTTTGTTGCACAATGAGATATCCAGCATTTGAAAAAAGGGACACCTATAAAATGATTTAGAGCATAAAACTGAAAACAACATGGTACTATTCAAATGGTAGGAGGTAACTTAAAGATAACACTTTTACAGACTGGATCCTCTATTTTTTAGAGAGAGTTGAATGATGAACTGAAGAGGAAATGTATTTGAGTTAAAGTCAGAATTCTAAATTTGTGAGAATAAAGCCAGAATTCTGAGTTTAAAGTCAGAATTCTAAAGTCAGAGTTCTGAGATTAAAATCAGAATTCTGGGAGATTAAAGTAATTCTGACTTTAATCTCAGAATTCTGACTTTAATCTCAGAACTCTGACTTTATTCTCAGAAATCTGACTTTAAATAATCTCAGATCTCACATGTGGCCCTAATCCTCTTCAGGTAATAATAACATTTTGAAACAGAACATTTCAAACATTATTGCATTTAAATGTTCTGGTCTCAAGAGAGTTGATTAAAAGTTTTTCCTTCTGAATTCCCTTGTAAGTAAAACAAATTAACTGTTTTAATTAATTGTCTCAACCTTATATCTCTTCTCTCTTTTCACAGCATGATAACAATATCGTCCACAGGGACCTGAAGGCAGAGAATGTCTTCTACACCACCACCTACTGCATTAAAGTGGGTGACTTTGGTTTCAGCGCAGCCTGCCGGCCCTGCGATGTCCTCAACACCTTCTGCGGCTCTCCGCCTTACGCCGCCCCTGAGCTCTTCAAAGAGAAGGCCTACGTTGGTCACTACGCAGATATCTGGGCGCTGGGTATCTTGCTTTACTTCATGGTGACTGCCACCATGCCGTTCAGTGCCACCAACATGGGCAAGCTGAAGTGTTGTATCTTGGAGGGGACTTATACCATCCCCACCTATGTGCCTGAGTCGTGCCAGCAGATCATTCAGGGCATCCTGAGGCCGATGCCCGCCAATCGCCTCACTTTGACACAGATCATGGCCAGTGACTGGATGAGAGGCATTGAATACCCCCAGGCCTACCCCACCTGTAGTCCTACACCCTCCCACCTGGCCGAGCCCACCCTCATCCACAGCTCAGATGAGCTGGATGTCAAGGCAGCACTGGAGGACCTGGGCATCACCAAGATCCATCTGCTCAACAACTGTTCAGATTTGAGAAGCCCCATCACCGGGGCTTATCGGATTCTGCTGCACCGCATCCAAAAGAGGAAGTCTGTGGAAGCCGTGAGCTACAGCAACATGTTCCCCAAAGAGTCCCAGAGCAGATGGAGATGGAGCGAAGAGGCACCCGGCCTGGTGAACCAGCCTCGCTCTGTGGTCTGTAGCATCATGTAGATGAAGAAGTATTCGTTGGAAAATGACTCTCTGGATTGTGGTCCTGTGGTTGTTACAGCTTACTGGGTAGAACATGGCATAAACAGCACTGTGGTTTTGGATTCGAGTCATATTACACGCTTTGAATAAAAGCATCGACCATGTGACGTATGATGACACTTTTCTCCACTAAGATAACATCTTTATTGTTACATTCATTTATAATGTGAGTTGCTTTTAAATCAACTAGGTGTGACAGATTTTTTATGAGGGTTGACAATCAGCCAGCGATTTTGCTTTTGATATGGCAACAGAAGTATGAAAAGAACTGTGGAGGTGGAAATGCCTCATATCCTCCAACAAAACCACATCAGGGATTTTGTAAATTGATAAGAGTGAAATGTCATTTAAACCAAGGATCTGTCATTTTCAACACATCTCGGTGTCTGGTTTGAGACAGTACACCTTGTGCTAACGTCTCAATATGTGTTGTTTCTAACATAGACAAGACCCAGATTTGTTCAAAATAAAGAATGTGAAGTCATGAAACATTTTGACGGCCATTTTTTTATGTGTTTCTTTCCTTTTTAACCCTCTCTAGATCATTCTTTGACCCTTATAACCCTTGGTGATATGTTTCTCTAAATGTTGAATAAGTCTTAGCTTGGAAACATGTAAATAAAAGTGTTATTATTTATTAATAATGCCCTGATTTTGCAACAAAACATAAGAAAAGGGGTTTTTACATATTGTTTTGCCATGTGTCATGTTTTTATTGTGTCATTCAATGTATTTCTGATACAGACATGTTTTCTTCACTGATTTCATTAAAGAAAATACAGTAGGTTACAATACTGATGGTTTAGTAAAGTGTAAGTGTACCAGAAATATATGATTAGCATTCCATTAAAATCTAACAAGGGGCTTTGTCTGTATGGAAAACAAATTAGGCCCTTTCTTATTTTTACAAAATTGTGAAGAAAAACAAAACATTCTCCATGTGAATTTCTACTCATGTGATTGTGTATCTCCTTATCTTTCACTTAAAATCTTTTATTAAAATTGTACTTTTCCAGTGAAATGAGCAAATTTTATTTTAGAATATCTCAACAGATTTCTTGAAAGTTGCAGACCATAAATTCACTTGTCATGCAACATTGGCTTTTACTGATAAAGATTGCATCATGACCAACAACTAATCACATTTAATCAACTAATCACAGTTAATCACAGTCAAATAAATTCATGGTGTTGCGAAATATCTATCACGCATTATCTTATTAACTATAATGTAGTTAGTTGATAAATTATTTATGAACATGCAACCACAAGTCTATTCTTACGTTGAAAAAATTACAGTATATTTCAACTTGAAAGGTACAAAATATTACAGCAATCCATTATAATGTCATTCCCAAATGACTGTATGTGGTGAAAGACTTTTTTTGACTGCTTTCATCCATCTTTCCTTTTCAACAGAATTGAAATTGTCAGACACCCAGTCAGACTGGGAGCCATGATTTGTGATTCCCAGATTCCTGCCAGTATTTGGCACTGAATCTGCATGAAACTGGTGTTCCGAGAATTTCAAAGTCACTTTCGGTTATGAAGGTGAGAATTTATCACAGAGATGAAAAGATTTGAACAAACAAGAGAACAAAGCTCTGACTTTGTCTGTTTTTTTTTTTAATGGTTCCCATAAACTTGCATAACCTAATTTTCCCTGCTTCACTATCTCCTAGATATCTGCTCTAATACATGCTATTTCAGGTATTTAATTATTTTTACAGTGTAAAGGTTAGATTTTTCCCCCATATCATTTTCTAGTCTCATACTTTCTTTCCATGGCTTTCCCCTTGTTAAAGGAAGGTTAGTCTTGCCACTCTGTTTGCCATCCAGCCATTCTTTGTGTCCCAGCATGCTAGAGCAAAGAGCTTAATGCATTTGTCAGCATTGTTGGTAACAACAAGAATAAACGAAGCCTCAGCACTGGAATCCTTTTCAAGCTGAAACCCAATTCTTTGACCTCTGAAGGTAGTTCATTCCTTTCTCTGATAGTCAACAGCAATTTGGGATGTCCATCAATATTAGAGATGCCATTAACTTCTTACCAGTGAGTATGTAGTTGACAGGTTATCTGTCACCGTTGCCTTTCGACTCATTTGGCAATCTATCCAAACAATTAGTCTCACTGCGTGCGTAGAATTTGCTCTACTTTTCACAGTTGACTGCTCTACTTTTAAGTGTCTTTTTTTTAATGAGCAATCACAAGTAGCGGTTACAGTAAAAATACTTTCAACTCGCTGAGATGGAGTGACTATACTTCTCCTTTAATCAAGAATGATGTCAAAAAGACCTACTAACGTCACATGATATAGTGGGTGTGCCAATAGTGTCTGATTTCCCTTTATAATGTTGCTATTAAACAATACTTTTAACACACTTAACTGTAATGCTTCACATCAACAAGCAACACAGACAGTATGCAGACAGTATGCATCAATAAATGCAAGACACAAACATTACAATATCTCAAACATCAATATTTTCCTCAAGCCTGACTGCACTTTCTCTCTCCAGCCGACGGGACACGGTGCTTTGCAGGATGCAGACTCTATTAGACGCAGTTGTGTGGAAGTCATCAATCTCAATTGGCAGCTTGCTTAAACACACAGGGAGATTTTATCACCTGCATGTCCTAGCAGTTCCTCCAAATGCCTGTGAAATATGAGTGTAACCATAAACAGTGTGCAAAATAGAGCTATGAGAAAATCCAGCATAGTGTCATATCAGATACTGAACTGTGGGCTGTAAATCAGAACATCACCTCGCCTTCTCAGATATCTCTCTCTCTGAAGTTTTACAGGTGCCGCTTTTTTTCTACAGGCACAGTTCTTCTCAGTGGAGTTTTAATCAAAATGCTTTTATCCCATACATGAGCTTGTAGCTTTGTCAGAAACAAGTCTTATTGGTTTAATTAGTTATACCTAATCTAAAGCAAAAGGTGATAGCTTCCCACAAAGACCTACTGTATAGCAACTTGATAGCTGTAATCTCTTCTTTTACATGTCTTACAAGTCCAAATTAAAGGTTTTATTGCAAAATACTCAAAAACATAAGGCCTTCCTCAGCGCTTCTCAAACAAATCTCAGAAACGCTGAAGAGGGCCAAGAGCTGAAACGCACATGTTGTTGTTGCTGTGGGGCAAATTAAACACGGACCATAGAATAAAAACCAATACCAACTTGGATTACTAAAAGGTCTATCTTCAGACTTTGCTTAATGCTAGTTGCCTATGATTACTTAACATACTGTATATTAAAACGTTATCATGCACACCAGAGAGAGAGAGAGAGAGATAATATTGGTGCCAGTTCTCTCATCAGATATAGGGTAAGGCAACCAAAGGACAGCCAGTGTAATTCTTTAACACTTTGTTGTATATTGACTACATAGTGGTTTTGCTCTCATTTCATGAATGAACCCACAATTGTGTTTGTCTCTTTATTGCACTGATCTGTTGTAAAAACTGGTAGGTAATTCACTTTTACGCATTTAGTTACGCATTTACCTGTTGCATCACATCTTTGTACTTTTATAAAGGAGGAGAAAGTTATCGTAGCATAAAGGATCTTTATTTAATAATGATTGCATCAGCTGATGAGGGGGAGGACAGAGTTATGGAGGCATCATAAAGAAGAATCAATAAGCTTGCGACAGTTAAAGTCCAGGCCATAACTGCAGCATGTTGCTTGCTGTTGAAACAATATGTTCACATGTATGGCTTTGTTTACACTGAAATGTATTGTTGGTTTTAATTCTGAAATGTATTGTCTTAGCTTTTTGGTATGAAAACAAAGCCTATTTTACATCTACAAGTCAAACTCTTTAAGAACTTGTATAGACTCACAAATTGGTTGGGAAAATCAATCCCCAATTGTATTCTTAAAGAAAAGGTCTCTCTTATACCCAAACATATTTAAGGGAGGAATGGGTTACCCTTTATTCCTCCTTTTTCATGGATTTTTCCCTGTTTTTAGTCAAGACAAAGAACAAACACAAACAACACAAACAACACCTTCTAGGTACGCCAAGAAATAAAAAAACAAAACATTTACATTCTACAAAAATGAAGAGTTCAGAAAAGCTGATCAATTAACTTATAAACAGAGTGAAGGGTGATAAGCAAGTTTATTTTAACGCTTTTATGGGAAAACATATAAAACCTATACACAAAATATATAACAAGATAGACATACAATTTGAAATTAAGATTTAAGATTCTACTTTTTCATATCAGACAATTCAGAAAGACATTTACATTCAACAATTTTTGTTTACTAACAAGCAAGTCTTTGTATCTGTTGCTTGATAGACATCTTGACACTTCATGCAAGAAAGCAGAATAGCACAGTCCAGCACCTCTCTTTATACACTATACTTACAGATCATTTACACTCCACCACCACTGATTCAATTAGGAAAATCAACAAACGGGTCTTAGTTATTGAATTTCTGATGCCTTAAAAATGAAAGGGAAGGAATCCATCACACAGAATCTCATGGTGGTTTCATCAGTCATAGCAGATATACCTTGCACCAAAAACTGCTCATGATACGACACGGGTTCCTGACAAAGTAGACCGTGCTTTCAACCTTTAAGTCAATGCAGAAGTGAAAGCAAAAGTAACGCTGAGAGATATCTTCTGGCCGGCTTCCTCAATCGCCAACAGCAAGGCACCATAAAACTTGTTATTGATTTACAATGAGTCTTGGCAAAGGGTGGAGCGATGAATGGAGCTATTATAGCAGACACACCACCCCTCAGCCACTCTTTGGCCCTCGGCGATGCTGCTGTGTAAAAGAAAAGCATCTGTTTTAATATCAATTCACACTTTTTCATCCACATTCAAGTGTGCAGGGAGGAAACTATCTTCAGTAATCACCTTTTTGGTGGATTTCTTGTCAATCTTCCGCATCAGGTCTGTGACCCACTTTAGTCTGGGGTTGGCACAGAACGTGCGCCCCTTCTTCATGGTGAACCTAAAGGATGAATGAAAAAAAAGGAAATATTTGACTTTCATGAACCAATGGAGTATCTGTCTGTCTGTCTGTCTGTCTGTCTGTCTGTCTGTATGTCTGTTTTTAGTAAAGATAATGGAAAACTTTTGTTAAAATACAAAAACATAAAGATCATATTCTGGGGGGGCAAAGAAAGAAAACATTTAGGTACTGAGGGAACATTAACAGTTCAAGAAAACAAGAAAGCTGATCAATTAACATTGATGGTGGATGTTTTTCATTGTCTCTGTGCATGTGTACTCACACTATAGCAGGGATGTTGCAGCCTCCATCTGTCTCCTGCAATCTGTACCTCACCGCCATTCTCTGTGTGCCTCTGTCCATTGCCTTAACATATTTCAGACAGCAGTCCTCATAGGAACCTGAAGGAACAGGGATCCAGTACAGGTAACTACAGGATCTAAGGCATATATACATAAATTATCATGTGAAAAGCAAAATGTAGGCTACGACATAGGCTAAAGTCCCTTGAATCAAATCTGCTTATCAAAAGGCAATTGAAAACACAATCAGTGAATGCTGACAAATGCAAACAATAAGTCAAATATGAATTCCCCATACATGGTGAGGCTGCAGGTTCTGTGGTAATTCAGCAGCCTCACTGACCTAATTTTAGCCGTGTGTTTGCAGCTCTGCCCTGCGTGCCGCCGATATGACACTCACGCCAAGTCATGCTTGTTTTTACAGACACTAACCTTGTGCCAGTGTGAGATAGAGGCAGGCTAGGATGAGCAGGAAGAACAGCGCGTTGAACCTCATGGCTCAGTCCGTAGAGTAGTGGCTCTGCAAGAGACTGGGAGACGGAAGAAATTCCAATGTTTACCAGCCATAAACCTTATCAATCTCAAATTATCTTCCGACAGCTACTCCCACGCCGCCCTCCTGCAAACCTTGAACCTTGGACAAAAGTTTTACAAAGTCTTTCCTTTTGTGAGGAAGGTTTACTTTATGTATCTAAAAACCAATTGTACATCTCTTTGGTATGCTATATGAAAATCTTTATCTCTTACATTCCTGTACATTTATTTGGTAATTGAATACAGTGATTCCCATTCAAAAACATGAAACAAACATTCAAAAAAACATCAAATTTATGTTTGATATATCTTCCAATATCTTTCCCTTTATCTTTTTGTGATTTGTAGAGTCTTTGATAAACAACAGCCAAAATTCCACTTTAGGGTTTTTGGCTGATTTAAAACGTTTTCCATCTGTTTACTGAATCCTGGCACAATATTTAAAAACCAATTTGAGCTGAGGAGTACAATAATGTTGAGGAAAGTGATAACAAACACTGAGATTTGATTTAATGCAAATTGATTTGATGTAACACTACAATATAATAATCATAAAAAATTACCATATGTACTATTTTCCCCCAAATAGAAAACTTGTTGAGGAAACTACAGGCAAAAACATAGCGCTCTGTCTCCTTTTATATCAGGATTGCAGGCTACTCACCTCAGACTCCAGATGTACTTTGTAGATCTGTCCTTGTGTCTGCAGGTGAGGCGCTCTTTATGAAGCACTGCAGGGCGTTTTGCCAGGGATCATATTTCCATAAACGCAGCTCACCTTTGTACCTGAGCTCTTTTTTTCCTTTTTCTTTTTTTCTCGTGGATTTAGACCCAGCGGTGATGTTGTTTGGTTTCTGCCTGGAGTTCATGATTGACATATGAAGCCTTGAGCTGAAAGCATGGTTTCTTGCTGAATCTGAGCATTTCTCTTTCCATATGCCTCCCTGATATATTGCTTCCACAGGAGGGGAGCTGAAGATATATTTGACTCAGGTGTAGCTAGTGGCAAAGATTTGAACATTTACTGCTTTCTGCGATGATAGTTGGTAAGTTGATATTCTCGAGAGGTGGGTGAATCGTAGGCAAAGTTTAAGAGCATTTTCCAAATACATTTGTTCTTGTCCAAGAAATATTAAGGCTTTTTCTTGACATACACAAAATAAGTTGTTCTGTTTCATTTTTTGTTTTGTTTTTAGTGTTAGTTTAGAAATGGGCAAGAAACACATCTACTGAGAGCAGAGACTGAATTCAGTGTTAGCCCCGGGAGGATTATGGCACTTGGAGTCTGGCCTGACACACACAAACGTTTTTGACATCCTATCACACTGAGAGATCAATATTGAGAAATACTCAGTCTTCAGTAATGGTTGAGTGACAGCTAGGGATTACTGCTCTTATTCTTACATAATATATTCGTGCCCCCCCAAAATAAAGTTCTGTCCATGCTCTTGCATAACAGAGTGCAACAAAAAGTATGAAATAACAGACTTCTGACACAAAATATGAGCAAATTGAAGCAGCAGTTAAAGCTTGCCCTGCAGAACGTCTTGGCCTTGTATAGTTTCACGGGAACTTTGTGACTATAGTGGATCAGATTTTTTAATTATGGTGTTTCCGTTTGAGGAAATGTGCACACCATCATGCAAGATTTAGCTTTTTTTATGATCAACTTTGTATTGTTTTGCTCAGATTTTACAAGCACACACAAGAGCAAAAACATCTGTAGGATCTGTATCAATATTCTGTATATATAACATATCCATCACACACACAATACATTTAGTATATAATACATACAGACATGCACCCTAATACTATATGAATACGCCCATACATACATATAAACATACATACATATACATAAATATACATAAACATTTTTATGTCTCATTTACCATAGATATCATTGTATAAATACACATGTACATACATATGCACATACATACATACATCATACCATATATACATACACACACACCACATAACCTACAACACATTACATACATACATAACATATGGATGTGCAATGTGCTTACTGTGTAAAACACACAAATAAATACATATATACGTGTGCATTATGTGTGCATTATATACATGTGTTAACACACAGATCCTGCATGCATAATATACAATATGACACATACGCATATGCTGATTTGTCTTCTGCTGAGACAACAATTTCCCAGTAGAGAAAAACGCCCAAACGCTCCTCTGCATCACACTTTTGGTTCATAGAGTTGCTGCGGCTGCACTTCTGAGCTTCTCTTGATCTGGTCAAGCTGCATGACATGGTGCAACTGCCATAGCCATTAGAAACACAGAAGTTACATCCTGTCTCTGTATATGCCATTTGGAAAACATGAGCATATGTATAGTGGTGAAGACAAGTTGTTTTTTTGCTGTTACTGCTGCTCCTCCATTTGCTTTTTATTGTCAGTGGAAATCCACAGCAGATGGGATGTCGAAAGTTTTATCAAGCCATAAAGGCTTATTACAGTTTATAGTTTGCCTGACCTGCCGATTAAAAATCCAATGACTCCATTCGACCCCAGCAACTGACAGGAAAGAGGAAGGGCTGGATTGTAAAGTCATTAGCCCATGTCTGTCCATTGATATAGCAATAAATAAAACCATGGCTAAATGATCACATAAGGTGATCAACCTCCTTTTAGGTCATTTGCATTTCATTTTCTGGAAAAGATTCTATTTTCATGCAATATACATCAGTCTGATACTATTTATTATAATATATACTGCAAAATTTTATAATGAGCATTTCTATCAACTTACAACGTTGGGTAAACTTTATTTCACAAATAAAAAAGTTGGTAAAGAGGATCTAACAGTGTGTTATAGTGGAAATCTGCGAACATACCAGCATAAGATTACAAGCCTCTTGTGTTTTTCAATCATATTATTCAAGACACTCTCAGCTTGATTAATAGCTCTTAGCTGTGTGAAACATCACTAATTCTACAGAATCAGATATGATCTGATAGATATGATCTGTCCTCCCCATATTGTGATCTGACAGTTGAGAGGCTTGTCCATTAGTAAAAACACTTGTCAGCATTGCCACACCATATCCATCCACAACTTCTCCTGTTGACTCATGAAAAAAGGCTCCTGTGTACTTTTCACAGCCAATTTTGTTATTTTGAATGCTTAGTGACATATATTAATGGGCCTTGAATGTCGGAGTGGACATCTGATAGTGTTATTCAGTGTTTATACTCTATTACTACTCGCATCCACCCTGCCAAAGCCCAGTGAGGCATTTCATGAACCTGTCCTTTCTGTTTCCTTTGCCTTGCAGGCAGCGGTGGAAAAACAAGTCCTTTACTCAAGTAAAAGAAGCAATACAATAATGGAAACATACTTTGTTAAAAGTAAACGTTCTGCATTCAAAGGTTTAAGTAAAAAGTTTAAGTAAAAGTATAGAAGTATTTGCAGTAAAATGTACTTAAGTATCAAAAGTAAAAGTACTCATTCTGAAGAACGGTCTCTTTCAGAATGTTAAATTACTGATGCATTAACCTGTAAGAAGTATTTTAATGTTGTAGGTCTAACTACTCCATATACTGTTGAAACTCTAACAATGCAACATATTTTATGAGCTTATTGTATGTTTTGCATGTAAATCCTTAATATGCAAAGTAACTACAGCCATCAGATAAATGTAGTGGAGTAAAAAAGTACAATATTTCCCTCTGAAATGTAGCGGAGTAAAAGTATGAAGTCTCACAAAATGGAAATACTCAAGTAAAGTGCCAGTACCTCATCAGTACCTGAGTAAATGTACTTAGTTACTTTCCACCTCTGCTTGCAGGACACTGCTGCTCATATTATTTATTCACTATTCTATTTCTCCAGTACACATGATGGTGCACGGTGAGGTCAGGATCTGAGAATGTCTTGTTTCTTCCCCGTTGGCACCCAGACTTTTGAACAGAGAATTTAAGAGCAATCTATTGCCATGCCCTCATCTGAAATCAATGGCTTTCATTCACATGAATCTGGCTTGGTTTGATTTATTCACAAATTGCCTCAGTGTTTTGTGCCCTTGTTCCCGGTTAGCTGCGTGGGTTCGATCACAGTACCGTATGAAAGAGTTATGGACATCCTTTGGCAAAACAGTCGGTAACAATAACAAAAAAAAAAAAAAAAGTTGGCTGTGGTTATGCCTATTCCTGGTGATTGCATGTTCATAGATCCTGATGGATTAATGCCATTGAACTATAACAATGGGAAAAAATATCTGTCAGAAGATGATGGTCCACTGCCAAGGGAAGTTGGACTCGGGCCATGTGATGATACAGTGTGTTGTCTTCAGCATTCCTGTAGACAATGTGATATGTTGTTGTAGCCCATCATCCTCGCTGTCATTTTGCATGCATCTGAAAGAAGAAATCTGCAATAAGCCATTAATCAGTGTGTGAGAATCCTTTACTCTGACAGACAGTTGGCCTCTTAAAACGCTAATGTCGAGCTTTTAGCAGAGAGCTGTCTGATACTCTGCAGATTAAATACGGATGGGCTTGTGATACTGATCAAACATTTATTTCTCTTGCAACCAGCCGTTCGTAAACAGCATGTACCTGAAAAATAAAAAACACACACTGATGAAGTGATTTTCCTGACAAAAATGCGGCAATCAAAAAATAATTTATTTTCTGTCTGTCCTGATATGACTTTTTTTTCCATCAATAGTGAAGCATCAGATGGTTTAATCTGTTATGGGCTTTATAAAATAAAAATTACAGCTTTGTTATATACAGTACACATATACACTATTGCATGCATTATCATGAATTTCTATTATTTCTTCTGTGCTTCCCTTGTTTCAGTGAATTGTGTTGTGAAGGAACATTTCAACCATAACACGTTGTTGTGATACTCCAACAGAGATTTTTGCCACAGTTTTAGGTTTATTAAATATTTTTTGTAATGCTTTGCTTTAATTTGAATTCCTAAAAAATAATTGATTCACTGTACAAGTAAAGTACTATTTTGAAAATTATGTTTTCCAACAGTATTGTTAAATGAGGCTTTCAGGTCCCATATTTTATTTTATTTATATATATATTTTTTTTCATCCCTCAGCTGTACTTAGCACTACAGATAAACAGTGTCCTTTGGATGACATCGCTCAGAAGACAAATTCAAACTTATTAACACTCAATAAATAATGAATCTGAATGAGACTGTTTTCAGTTTAGGGATTTGTGTAAGATGATTTGCATAATAAATTACCTTTATTTTTCAGTTATCCTTTTAAAGTTCTCCTTTAATGGTTTCATCTTGAGGAGTACCTTATCACTGAGTTGAAAAATATGGCAGTTGTGTAACAGTGTGAGGTGAGGTAAGACATTAAAGGGGTCCACACACATCAGTGCAGGAAACTAACTTTTTCAGTCCAAAATTCAATCAGCACTCACTATTTAAACAGCCGACATGCTTTTTAGTAAAGGAAAGAGCCTGACTGGAAACCTGCCACACTGGATGCTAGACAACTTTATCAGGCAGTGCCAAAATTGACCAGAATTTGGCTGGTGGTTAGAGCTAATTTCCCTAATCTGTTACCACTAAAAATATGTTGAATCACTGATTGTGAGCTACACTAAGATGGATAAGGAAAGAGATGATACTGTTATGGCTCTAACCTCAAGATGAGCTGTCCTGACTGATTAGGACCCTCTGAGGCAAACAGCATGAACATGTGCTGCGGCTTGTTCGAGTTTTGCCTGAAGGCAAATTTGAAGTATGATTCACATGCAAACTATATATTGTATTCTTTTCTTTTAAATTTTTATATGTGTGAATAAAGAAACGAAACGAAACAAAACAAAACAAAACAAAACGAAACGAAGTATGTTTCTTTCCAAAAATCCTCAGTCGTCATTGTGCAATGCAAACTCTTATGAAATGTTCTCTGTTCCATGTTCCTTAACTATAACTGGACTAACAAGGTACGCATCTGTTACAAAGGCAAACAACTCTAAGGGTTTGTGTTTCAGATCAGAATCAGAATCAGAATCAGAATCAGAATCAGAATCAGAATCAGCTTTATTGGCCAAGTATGTACACATACAAGGAATTTGACTCCGGTTTTTCGTTGCTCTCAATGTACTTACACAGAATAAATATACAGCTAAAAACAAGGACAACAAAATGAACAGAGGTAAACATAAACATCTAACTATGTACAAATATGCATATATATAAAAAAGTATATATATATATATATATATATATATATATATATGTATATATATATATATATATATATATATATATACATATGTAAACAACACTAGGACAATAGTGCAATGGTGCAGAGTGCAAAGATGCTGGAATAAATATGGAGTTGTTGTGTGTAACAGGTTACATTATATATATAAGATATTACACATTACATGCATTATACACACATTACATACACAAATCAGATATTGTACAGATGATGATGATGGGGGAGGAGGAGCAGGAGGAAATCCCTGGTCTGGGCCTTTCACTCCTGCTTTTTTTTTTTTTTTTTGGGGGGGGGGGGTAATTATATACATGAGGTAGGTGTTACAGGTTTATTGCACAGGGATGTGTTCATCAGAGTGATGGCCTATGGGAAGAAACTGTTCTTGTGTCTGGTTGTTTTGGCGTACAGTGTTCTGTAGCGCCTACCAGAGGAAAGGAGTTGGAACAGGTTGTGTCCAGGGTGTGATGGATCTGCAGTGATCTTTCCTGCCCGTTTCCTGACTCTGGAGATGTATAAGTCCTGAATGGAAGGCAGGTTGGCACCACTGATTTTTTCTGCAGTCCTGACTGTCCTTTGTAGTCTGTTCCTGTCCTGTTTGGTGGCCGATCCAAACCAGACAGGGATGGATGTGCAGAGAACAGACTGGATTATTGCAGAGTAGAACTGGATCAGCAGCTCCTGAGGCAGGTTGAACTTCCTGAGCTGGTGCAGGAAGTACATCCTCTGCTGGGCCTTTTTGATGAGTGTGTCTATGTTGGACGCCCACTTTAGGTCCTGGGAGATTGTGGATCCCAGAAACCTGAAGGTTTCCACAGCAGACACGGTGCTGTTGAGTATGGTGAGGGGGGGCAGTGTTGGGGGGCTCCTCCTGAAGTCCACTGTCATCTCCACAGTTTTGAGCTTGTTCAGCTCCAGGTTGTTATGACCACACCAAGAGGGCCAGCTGTTCAACCTCCCATCTGTATGCAGACTCGTCACCGTCCCGGATGAGGCCGATGACCGTTGTGTCGTTTGCAAACTTCAGGAGTTTGACAGATGGGTCTCCTGAGGTGCAGTCGTTTGTGTAGAGGGAGAAGAGCAGAGGGGAGAGCACACATCCCTGGGGGGGCGCAAGTGCTGATTGTCCGGGTGCTGGATGTGATTTTCCCCAGCCTCACCTGCTGCCTCCTGTCTGTCAGGAGGTCTGTGATCCACTGACAGGTGGAGGCTGGCACAGCGAGCTGGGTGAGTTTGGAGCGGAGGATTTCTGGGATGATGGTGTTGAACGCCGAGCTGAAGTCCACAAACAGGATCCTTGCGTATGTCCCTGGGGAGTCGAGGTGTTGCAGGATGTAGTGCAGTCCTGTGTTGACTGATTCATCCACTGACCTGTCCACTGTCTGCCTGGTAGGCAAACTGCAGGGGGTCCAGCAGGCGGCCTGTGATGTCTTTCAGGTGGGCCAACACCAGTCTCTCGAAGGATTTCATGACCACAGACGTCAGGGCGACGGGCCTGTAGTCATTTAATCCTGTGATAGAGGGTTTCTTGGGGACCAGGATGATTGTGGAGCGTTTGAAGCAAGAGGGGACTTCACACAGCTCCAGTGATCTGTTGAAGATCTGTGTAAAGATGGGGGCTAGCTGGTCAGCACAGACTTTCAGGCAGGAGGGTGACACGCCGTCTGGGCCTGGTGCCTTCCTGGTCTTCTGTCTCTGAAAGAGCTGTCCTACAGAGCTTACTCACATCCTCTTCACAGATCCTGAGTGCAGGTGGGGGGTCAGTGGGGAGGGGTGAGGGGGTGGCAGGGGGTGCAGATGGTTGTATGACGTGGTCGGAGTGGGTGTGGGGTGTGAATGTGGGCTTATCAAACCTGCAGTAAAACACATTCAGGTCGTCGGCCAGTTGAAGGTTCTCCCCAGTGTGGGGGGGATGGTCTCCTGTAGTTGGTGATTTCCAGATTTGTGTGTGTGTGTGTGTGTGTGTGTGTGTGTGTGTGTGTGTGTGTCTGGCATTTTCTGCCCAGCTCTTATTTCTTTAGCTGGCACTCTGTTATACATGAATATTCTAGGAACTCAGGAAATGGGAACATCTCTTTAGATGTACTGTGTGGGAGCAATTGCTTTGACCCTTGCACTTATAAATATTGGCTGCTAGTAGGAATTTAAGCTTATATTCTATAGCTGCGCATGAGAGAGAGAGAGAGAGAGAGAGAGAGATGGATTTGTATCCTCAGGCAACCCAAAGGCTTTTTCTTTGTGTGTTTTTGTAGATCCCTCCTCAGTTTATGAAAATTGTTTGCCAGTTGCACTACCCCATCTAGTGGTGGAGGTAAATTATCTTACTTAAGGTATGCATACATGCATCCTATAGCCCAGAGGTTCCCATCCTTTTCCATGTCAAGGACCACCAGATAGAAATCCATTAGACCACAGACCCCCATTTGATAAGATAGGGTCTCAAGGAACCCCACCTGAGGAGATTTTTTTTTAGGTAGACTTAGAATTGCATAACTGCTTATATTATAGTTGGGGAGATATCAGTGGGAAAGGTTAACCTACATCAAAATAGTCTTTCTTGTATTCTGTCATTGTGCTAATGTCTAGTGAGTGAAAAAGTATTAAATCAAACTACTCATTTACTAGGGACCGCCTGGAACCCTCTCTTGGACCCCTGAAGGTCCCCAGACCCCAGTTTGGGAACCACTGCTATAGGTCTGCCTATAGGCCTGGTGTTGCAGAGTCATAATCTTATTTCCCCCTCTAACTCCGTTGCAAAACCTGTATGAAGAAATTGGAGAGCTACAACCACCTAAATAATATTCCCATGTGCCACTTATTAATGAGTTGATTTTTTTCAATCTCCTATGGTATCACTACATAGAGACAGTGCATAAAATAGGCCACGCCCATTGTGGGGGAAACCGCTGCACCGCTTTCCATTCACCTTGTGTGACTGAATGCACATCATTGTTATTATTCCCCAAATTAAACATGCCTAAAAGCTGTTGTGTGGTGGGCTTCACAGCCAACAAACTTAAAAACCGTGAATTACAGTTTTTTGGGCTCCCGAGTAAAACAAGGGAGCCGTTGAGAAGAAAAATGGGGATCTAGGCCGTAAGGAGAGAGGCGCTGACAGTGGTACATGGTAGAAGAGGGGGGAAACTTTGGGACCCTGAGACTAAGTACACTTATAATGTGGCCAGTATTTTGTCACTGGTCAGTAACTTACCAGTAATTATCTAGTTATATTCTTGTACCTGAATGTTAAAATGTGTTTAAAAGCTGCATGCTGTCCTAACATTAGGCTGCAACTAAGCTAATATTACTGAGCCAATTCCTCTCTATACAACAGATGAGTTGTGTTCATGTGTGGGTCTCAGGATAGTTTGCTCTGTATTGACTGTCAGTCCAGGGTGCAAAAGTAATGAGTAATCTCACTGACTTGTTAGCTAACATAAGATAGTTAACTTAGCAACAATCCACTTTAATAACCAATGTCACGTCAGCGTTGTGCATATAGTCTGAAAAGCATAGCTGTATTTCCAATTTTTAAATATGAAGTGAAATTATTCAAAGTCAACTTATTATCTTACCTGGTGATTAAATTAAGTAGTGGTAAATGTCGAAGCATTTCACTTCAGGCCACTGTGTGGGATCATTTATCCAGCTTTATTGAAAAAGGACATTGATGGAGGCCAATTAAGTTCATTTTTTCAGTGTACCTTCTCTCTATGGAAGCCTGTTTCCGCCACCTGTTAAAAAATGAATTGAAATTTTGTTCTCAATATTATGACTTAGCATCTCATAATTATGAGCTACTAAGTCATATTTATGAGATGCTAAGTCATTATTATGAGATACTATCTGACACTCACAGGCCACTTTATTAGGTACACCTGCTTGTTAACACAAACAGTCGGCTCCTCCAAACAGTGAAATCATGTGGCTGCAACTCAATATATAAAGCATGCAGACATGGTGAAGTGGTTTAGTTTTTTGTTTGACCAAACATTAGAATGGGCAAGATGCGTGATCTAAGCAACTTTGACTGATTGGTGCGATTGTTGGTGCCAGACGTGGTAGTTCAGCATCTCAGAAACAGCTGCCCTCTTGGGATTTTCATGCACTACAGTCTCTAGTGTTTACAGAGAATGGTGTGATAAACAAAACACATCCAGTGAGCCGCAGTTCTGTGGCCGAAAACAGTTTATTAATGAGAGAGGTCAGAGGTCAGAGGAGAATGGACAGACTGGTTCAAGCTAACAGAAAGGCCACAAATGTTCCAATAACAGTCTTTACAACAGTAGAGTGCAGAAGGGCATCTGAACACACAAGTTGTTGGCCCTTATGATAAATGGGATACAGCAACAGACGACCAGCCGCTTCTAGATAGGTGTACCTGATAAAGTGGCTGGTGTAGGTCAGAAATATGAGATTTATTATGATTTATTATGAGATAGTAGCTCATAATAATGACTTAGCATCTCATAATTATGAGATATCTCATAAATATGACTTAGCATCTCATAATGACTTAGCATCTCATAATTATGACTTAGTATCTCAAAATTATGAGATAGTATCTCATAATTATGACTTAGTATCTCATAATTATGAGATGTATCTCATAAATATGACTTAGCATCTCATAATTATGAGATACTATCTCATAATAATGACTTAGCATCTCATAATTATGACTTAGCATCTCATAATAATGACTTAGCATTTCATAATAATGACTTAGCATCTCAATTTATGATGGAAAAAAAGAGAAAAGTGCCAGATTTTTTTTAACAGGTGGCGGAAACGGGCTTCCATACCTCTCTGTTGGAGGCAGTGTGCTGAAATAATTCTTTGACAGACTTGTCTACTCGAAAACAGGAAAAACCTTGTCAGGCTGTCCATATCTGTTAAGATTTCCTCCCGATCGCCACTTTTGCCGGTTTGTTAGCGATATTGTTCCCCCGCGGTGGGCGTGGCTTTCGAAGTATGACGCGCTCTGCAGTGTGTCTATGGTATCCTATAATATTTCTATCGAGTCTTGTAGTGTTGCTGTGATATTTATGTAGTTAGTATCCTTCCCAATTTTAAGGTGTTCATGGACTTAGGGCCTGCTGTTAACTCTTGGGCATATGCATGGCCAATTTAAAAAAATAAATAAAGAAATTGACAAAATGTGACAACTGTTGACAAACCATATGTTTTAACGTTACAGAGAGGCATGGTAAATGGCATGGGGTCGTTCACTGCATCTGTATACCGGTGCAGACAGGACTCTTGACCAAATCTGTGCTCTGCTTCTGAAAACATTTCTGCCTCAACTTCTATTATCTGCGCGGTGGGTTGTGGGTGTGTGAGCGTAGAAGTAAAATGGCGGACTTGGCAAACGAAGGTGAGTAGTGGCGGTGTGAGAAAAACAAAACAAAGACTATGGCGTTATACACGATACCTGTACAGTACCCGTATTTTATAACTAAACTGAACCTACTCGTCCGCGGGTTAATAGAGAGTCTAAGTCGATTTTCAGCTCCGTAGCGATTAAAAGACAACAACGTTAGCGAGTCGGCTAGCGTTAGCTTTCGCCTGGGCTGTGGGTAATACCTGGAATTAAATTGTGTGCCGTTAGGAACGCCTTCGAATGCTGCTTGCCACTAGCTGGCTTACCACTTACGCTAGCACCCGGCTATTTATAGTTAATAGGTCTTGCCATTTGAGGTGAGCTAAACTCTCTAATGTAGATTAACTAAAGCCTGCTAGGTTAGTTAAAGATGGAAAAAACATAGTTTGCAATATAAACGGAACGCCAATTACTGATGCTCCAGATTATAGCTAACGTTTACAGTACCAGCCCCTTGTTACTTAATGTAGTTAGCGTTCAGTTGCAGGGTTGCTTGAGGTTCATTTAGGCGGGTAGAAAGAAAAGCGTTAGCCAAGGGACAATGCTTCGGTGTAATTGCTGAAGAAACAACAGACAGTATTTCCTTTATTTTCATAATTAATTCGGCACTGATTTGCTTGCCATGTAACGTTGATTTATTAAAGATATTAGAATTAAATGAAGATCTTGGTGTCATTGCATGTCAGGCAAGATGACTCATGCGAGAGCGCATTAGCAAGCTAACTTTAGCCAGTAAGCTATGTTCAGTGGCAGGGAACAGCCGGTGGGGCCGACTATTTACTGGAACGGATCAGATGGTATAAATGCTAGTTAACGTTAAGCCGGGGACGTCTCGGGTTACTTGGATTTCTGTAGTAAACGTCAGCATTGTACGCTTGAATCCATACATTAGATTGGCTGCGGAGTTTAGGTAATGTAGAGAATGACGGCTCGGTGTTAAATACAGGTCACGCATAGCATTTGCATGTTTTCTGCTATTAATTGCTAAATTATTATACTTCAGAAGCTAATCTCAGCCGTGAGGGGTTGCGCCAGTGATGGTGAATATCACTGACCTGGCTGTGCATGCAGTGTGTGTATACTGTCCTCAGTCTGGCTGTTGCTGGATGCAAGTATGCCCTGGCTAGGCTCACAACAATGTTACACTGGCCCAAATGTAACAGGCCCAAGCCCGACAGAGAAAAACCGTTGTCTGCTATAGGATTACGGATTTTACAGAGGCTACTGTGTTAAGGTAGCATGAAGCGTCGCCAGGTGACGTTAGATCCTTACCTAGTTTGCTAAACGCAATTGGTCGTCTAGTTTGTTGTGACAATAGTTTACAGCAGCAGCAAAGTCTTTGGGTGGTGAGCTGAATCATGTGCTCATGTTGACAAAGTACAGTTGGTGTTTGACCATGTAGAAGTGCTGAGAAAAGATTGCTTACCCAATATTTTGCTGTCTGGTTTATTTAATGTTACACATGTTGTCTATTACAATTGTTCATCTCAATTGCTTTGGTACTGGATGAATGTTGTTGAGTGGCCAAAGTGCAGTGCCATGCTCCTTGGCACTCTTAATTGGATTGCGTGAATATCTGTGGTAGAGTGATTCAGAGAGTTGATTTCTTTTGCATGGGCAGACTTTGACAAAAGATTAATAACAGCAACAATGTTGTGCAGCATTTATTGGAATTCATTTCCCCCAGTCACCTCTGTCAGTTTCTTTCTCATTCTCTTGTACAATTCTCTTTGACATTGTTCAGTTTGACATTCAGGGAGATTACAAGCAGTTGTGTGTGTGTGTGACATTATAGCAACCTGCACCAGAGATACCTCTTAAAAAGACACTGCAAGCACTTGAATTTGTAATATCCACTGTAAAATTGTATAATAGCAGATGTCTTAGTGCACCACTCCATATATAGTGCGGGTGGGTGTGTATGGGAATGTATGATGTTTGGCTGGTGAATTTGGCAATTGCACAATTTTGGTTAAGTGCAAGACAAACATGCTAGTTAGTATTGATGCACGTAGCTCTGTAGAGACAATCATGCCTTCACTGCTTTGAAGGGAAAATCTAGGCCAAGGTGTTAGTAGGGTATAGTCTCAGCTATTTATGACCCTGAAACCATGAAGTAGAACTAGACAGACTTGATTGCAGTATACCTTTTAACTTTTGCTTGTATGACTAGCCTACATCTTCTCTTAACAGACAAGCCTGCCATAGCGCCTCCTGTGTTTGTTTTCCAAAAAGATAAAGCACAGAAGGTAAGATTTCCTGTGTTATTCAAGGCTGAAGCCATACCACATAATGTTGAATACTTTCACTTGATTTTTACTGCTATTCAGTCTGGACTGCCTTCTTTGAAAGCACTGATTGAAGAGGAGCTGTTAAGCTTATCAAATCTCTCACTGTTTGCAGAACTGTAAACAAGGCTTAATGAAAAGTCCAAATCTGTTGACCTGATGTCCAGCACAACATCTTACCTAAATTAATTCTCAATATGGGTTGGTATTCTCTCCCTTCGCTTGTGTCCACTGCTGCAGTTCCAGACTGAATACTTTGAAGTCAAAGCGAGAAATGGCCAAGGCTTATTCTTGTTTTTTTCTTGCATCCTTAAATTCTTCATGATTTGAACAACGTTGTATAGGTGACCAGTACTACTCTTTTGAGATAAATAAAAACCTAAACCGGACTCATTGCCTTCTCTTGCAGCGATCAGCAGAGGGCTCGAGTGCAGAGGATGGAGAAGGTAAGTTTGAAGTCCAAATTGGCCACTTGGTTTGTTAACATTATCTTTCACATATATTTATATAAACTAGGATACTGATGAGCTGTTGGTCACTTGGAGCATTAATGTTTTGTTGCCTCTTCCAGATTCAGATAAAGACGAGGGAAGTTATTGCCCCCCAGTGAAAAGGGAGAGGACTTCATCGTTAACACAGCAGTTCCCACCCCCACATTCTGGTAAGGGCACAGGGTGACTAAGCAGAGTTTTTTTTCCCTGCTTCCTGTTTGGGGTCGACATTGATTTGTATGCTGAGTGTAATGCTTGTCCGCTCCTTTGCAGTTCCCAAGAACAATGTATTCATGCCCTCAAGTTTCTGCCAGTCTCCAACTGGGAACTCTGACTCTGAGCCAGGTGAGGCATCTAGACCCCCATTAGTTTCTCTTCACAACTTTCCACTACAGCAGCAAGTTATGTGTATTCTTGGGAAGTACTTAAGGTGTAAGATGTTTTAGTAGTAAGCCTCATCATAGAAATAAAATGCCATAATCAAAGCTGGCTTAGGATTTGAGAAGTTGTTTGGATTTGCGTTCATTAGGCACAGGAATTGACATATAGAGGCTGAGGGAAATGGAGGATGCAGGAGTTTTTACAAGTGCATATGGTTTTCTACTATAGCACTGACTAGGACCAGGCCATGTCAGGCTAATAAAACCAGTGAGGTGGAGAGAAAGAGGTAGAAATAGATCAGAGGCCCTAGAGGCTGCCGTACTACAGCGCAGGATTCGGACCGCAACACACCTCTAGAGTTCAACTGGGTTGCCATGGTAACGGGCCCCGTGGTTACAAAGGTGCAAAGGCAGATGGAACGTAACCCTTTTTTTTTTCTTTTTTTTTTTTAAGTTGTCTGTGAAGCTCTTGCCTTGGATCTTTTGTTAATGTCTGCTTCCTCTTGTGCTCCGTCTCACCAGAGGAGAAGCCTGTGGGATTCCGTTTAAAGCCACCAACTCTCATACATGGGCAAGCACCAAGTTCAGGTTGGTGATTGATGTATTTCACCTCCTCATTTTGATAGTTGCTCATATTGACTTGATTGAAATTAAACTTAAAAACTACCTTCACCTTTGCCTTACACCCCTTCACATGGTCTCAGATAGTTAGAAGTGAAAAATGTAGATCTAGAACATCTCATGACGCCTTCAGTCAGATCCAGTCAGTAAGTTTGCTGTGTTGCAGGCGTCCCGAGTCAGAAACCCAAGGAGCAGCAACGCAGCGTCCTCCGCCCTGCAGTGCTCCAGGCTCCTCCCTCCAAATCCCACGTGGAGTCCAGTAAGTAAAGCATGGAGCCACTCTGATGTATCAGTCGGACCCTAATTAGTTGATAGTTCTCAGACTTTCTTAAACACCGCTGAAATCACCTTTTCTGATAATTTAACTGTGACTGTTCTTAACCTGTAAATGTGTTGTATGCTGTCAACTGTTATATATGATGTGTGTGGTGCATGGTGTGTTTCCTGCACTGACCTTGCAGACTGAATTTCCTTTGGGACGATGAACAGTAATGTATCATATCATCTGTTTTTGTCTTTCTCATTTCTGTCTGTTCCTTTAGATTCCAGCTGTGGGACCAATGGAGTGAAGAAGTCATCAGACGGGGCACCTGTGACCCAGTCCCTCTTCCTGAACAACACGGAGCACTCAGCCGGCCTGGCCAAATCACCGGTGAGCAGCAGCTGACCTCAAATCTCACCCTGTGCTCCCATACAGTTAGGGTTTGGTATTTGAAAACAATACCACTCAGTACTGTATTGTGTGTACTGTGGATTCTTAACATTACAGTTCAAGATTCGTGCTTTTTTTATGTTTTTGTGCTTGTCTGAATTTGAGGAAGTTCATTGAGTCTATTCAGAAAATTGTTATCATTCAACAAGGAAAGGTGTAAAAAGTATTGCTTTAGAACTGGTATTATATATCGGAACATTTACAGCAATACACAGCCCTATAGATCTTCATTGTAACATTGTGCTTGCAGCAGAAATGGTTGATAAAAGGTGACCCTGATGCATATGTCCCCATTTTAGAAACATGAAAATGAGGAAGATGGAGCAAGTGGTAACAAAGAGGGGAACGGAAGAGAGAAGAAGGACTTAGATGTAGCAACGTCTTTCGTGTTTGGTCAGAATATCAAAGACAGAGCAAAGGTTGTTGGTTTTAATTTATTTCCCTGCCTCTTTGTGATTTTATTCAACAAATGTCGATTAGTGAAATACACACATTGTTAAAAGCTTTCGAATTTTGCATATGTTTTTGGTCTTTCTCTTAGCCAGAAGGAAGTACATGTTGCCTCTGTTAACACATCTTTTCTCTCTAGTTGGAAGAGAACAGTACAGACGACAAGTCAAAGGACGGTATGCCACCAGAGTCTCAATCAGAGGGCACTAATTATTTCTTACAGTACATCTCCACCCCAAGGTAATGTCAGAAAGATGTGCTGCTCCTTTAGTATTTCCTCTAGCAAAGCATCTTCAATGTTGCTTAATTCCCATCAACTTATTTTTTTCCCCTTCCTTTTCAGCTCAAAAAATGCCACAAACAATACAGATGCTGGGGCAAAATTTGTCTTTGGACAGAACATGTCTGAACGAGTTCTGGTGAGTTGATGTAGCTTGTTGAACAGTAAGTCTGTGCCTTGTGCCCCATTGACAAACCCGTAATGATGGGGCTTTGCAAGAGTTCAAATGATGTACTTTGCTGTGTTTTCAGAGTCCCCCAAAGGGCGAGTCATCAAATGAGGAAAATAAAGAGGCTTCAGCTGCCCCTGCTTCAGAGCCCTCATCACAGGAAGCCACCCCAGAAAAGGGTAAACACACAATCATACAGACACACACACGCACACAGTTAAAGATCGTATTTGCAGGTTTCCCACTATCAGTCTTCCTAAGTCAGGAAATTAGAATTTTTTTTCAGGACTATGAAAGTGTAAAACATGTTATTCAAATGTGCTCACAAACCCTAGGAAGGTTGAAAAAATGTTTGCTGTTTGGCTTGACTACTGGTAGATCTAGGCTCTTTTAAGTAATAAAATAAATAAATAATGACGCAAAAAGCAGATTTTCTGACTACATAAGACTCAGGTGATACTGTAGATATCCAAAACAAGACCTGGGACGTTCAAATGTGCAATTCAATAGAAATTTAACATTTCGAACAAGATGCTGACAAAAATATGGTTATAGAAATTATATATGTCTGTATGTCATGGAATAGTTATGTAAAGTTGTTTAATTTCATCAGCAAAAATGGGTTTGAAGCTGGTGAAGAGTCATGGGTCTAAATCAACAAAATATCTGTGGTTGGACACCACTGACATACCACCTCACATTCACTATCCAGTCCTTTAACATCCAAGCCATTTTTCTATATGGGCATTCACCCTAATTTGATAGCACAAGGACTAGTTGCATCAGATTTCATTACATCACATTCACACATATTCTGGTGAATGTTATCAACCAAACAAAAGTTTAAAAATGAACAACTTTGCGACCCAGCCAGGTGCCGATTTCTCACGTCTGTAATCTGCTGTGTGTCCTCAACAGTGAACAGCGTGACAGAGTCTTTGGAGGAGTCTGCAGCAGCGTACACCAAAGCCACAGCCAAGAAGTGCATCTTAGAGAAAGTCGACGTCAAAACCGGAGAAGAATCAGAAAGCAATGTTTTACAGGTGGATAGCTGGCCGCCTTGACTCGAGAAATGCAGCAAATGAGTATGTATCGGGCAGGAAGCAATAATATGCTTGTCTGCTTGCCCTCTTTCTCCTCAGATACAGTGCAAGTTATTTGTGTTTGAGAAAACTGCGCAGTCGTGGATAGAGAGGGGTCGAGGTTTGCTGAGGCTCAATGACATGGCGTCGACGGACGACGGCACGCTACAGTCCCGTCTAGGTAAAGACACCGTCAGAATATCTAAGTGACAGTTCTTCTTTTATGAGTTCGGCATTTGGCAAACACTTTCATCCAGGGTGACTTATTGTAAATGCAACACAGTAGAATAAGCTTAAATTCCCACTTGGCCAAAACAAACTCAAATCCTAAATGAAAACAACAGAGCCCAGGCAATTGAAATAATTCATATTCTTGTGTCCCTAAAATCAGACATTCACAAATGTCAGTTCTTGTTTTGGCTTATCAGTAATGTCCAATTTTTTCACATGATCAGACCTGTAGGTTATTATAGTGGAAGATGTGTGTATTCCTCTCCTTTAAGCCAATATTTGTGTGTGTGTGTGTGTGTGTGTGTGACCCTCCAGTGATGAGGACCCAGGGCAGCCTCCGGTTGATCCTCAACACTAAGCTTTGGCCCCAGATGCAGGTGGACAAGGCCAGCGAGAAGAGCGTACGCATCACTGCCATGGACACAGAGGACCAGGGGGTCAAGGTCTTCCTAATATCGGTACGAATTACCAAGCAGTGTGTTCAGCTTGCACAAGAAATTAGTATAATACCTTCAAGCAGAGTTTAAACGGATGTCAAACAGATTTGACTATCTTATCCACTGCATCTAGCTCTAGTTGTGCTTAAAGGAAAACTCCACCCTATAACACATTAACTGTTGGTGATGGAGCTGTTGGTGATATACCTTGCATTTCTGGGCCCATTTTGTTGTTTGGAGTAAATTTCTTATTCCTGCAGGTAACTGGCCAAACAGGACATAGATGACAGGACATTATTGAGATATTTCCAGCGCAGCTACAATGGAGTTTAATAGCAGATTTTTTTTCAGCTGTCTGAAACAACAGAGGCTTTGGTGTCGGCCCCTCAGACTCAAAGAACAAGGGCTTCTTTCTAGACAAAACATTTTGCACCAACGCTCAACAATCATACAGGGAGAAATCCATCGTAGAAGAGACAGAGAGACCAATGTCTCCACTGACAGCAGCCTCAATAGACCAGAATGCAATGCAACCACAAGGCATGATACGTCTTGAGTAAGGGGTTTTTCTTACTTTTTCTTGACTGGAAAACATCTTGCCCCGCTATAGGCCTCTCAAGTGCTTTCGTATTTTCAAAAAATCGACTGCACTGGCATTTGTCATTATAAATCAAAAGAAGCCCATGGTTACATCAGCTATCTGCGCAGACGCTGAATGTATTCAACTGTATTGTACTGATAATATACAACATGAAAACGGAGCTTCAAGACTGTCTGCACAGTTATGACTACTGAGTTCTTCTATTCATTTAACACAAACTGCTGTTGCTCAGGAGCAGCTTGTGTCTGCCACCTGGTGGTCAAAGGCGGTATTACCGGTGTAAGCCAGTATTCAGCCATGTATCAAACGTTTAATTTATTAAAATTTTTTTTACAATGGCTCAAGACTAGATAACCGAGATATCTAACAGTGTAAGAGAATCCGAGAGTGTATTTTTCCTTTCAATGTGCCTGAATTTTATATCCCTGCGTCTCTGTGCTCCAGGCCAGCTCTAAGGACACAGGGCAGCTGGCCGCAGCGCTGCACCACCGCATCCTCGCCCTGAAGAGCCGGGCGGAGCAGGAGCCCGAGGCCCCGGCGACAGCCATCCCTGAAGTCGAGGTACCGCAGTCCAACGAGGAGGACAGCGACGAGGACGAGGTGGCCAACACTGCCTCAGCTTCAGCCTCCACTCCTGCTGCAGGTCAGTGGTTTGTAGATGCGTGAACGTAGGTTGCAACCAAGCCCTTGTTTGATTTGCTTATGGTTGAACCAGCTTAATGTTATTATGTATTTGAAATGTTTCTGGCTTCACTGCTGCTTTAGCTGCTCTTACTTGTTAGTACCATGGCAGTTTTGTGTGGTTGGCTTTGTAAAATATTCAGGACATTTGCGCACAAAGCCAAATACTTTGTTAACCTCATGTCACTCTCTCCCTGCAGGAAATTCAGAGGGAGGAGAGAGCCAGGCAGCAGGAAGCACATAGCGTCACTCTCTAGGACGGCCTGCTAGGATGCTGCTGTTGAGGCATTTTGCTGTAGGCATCTCCATGGACACCCCTTGACCAACATGGGTCCTCCAGACCAGTACTTTTGGATATTAGAAGTCTAGCTCCAGGAAATAACCCCCTGTGCCGGAGTGTCTCACCCAACTCGTGCAGTTCATCTTCTCTGCATTCAGCGTAATATCTGGAGTCGTTTCTTCCCCCCTTCCCGTTTTGTGTTTTATTTTTGTTTTCGAGTATTATGATTTTTTTTTTTTTTTTTTTTTTTCGATAGCAAAAATAAAGACTTCAAAGCTTTGGTTTGGGACTTGTCTGCTCATCATATTGATGAGTGTAAGGGTGTTTTCCTCTACATTTTAAAGTATGGCACATGTTAAGACTGCAGTTTCTACTTTGGGACCTTTTTACTCACTCTACAGCCGAACCTCTGGGAGCCACACATCCAGAGGAGCTTCATTCACAGTGTATTGACTAGTCGTCCCGTCAGTTGTTCCTACATCGAGTCCTACCCCCCCACCCCCCATCCCCCCCATCCCCCATCCCAACCAGTCTATTCATTAGGTTCTGGCAGATGTAATTTATTTTGGGTCATCGTTTTCAGGCATCTCAACACATATGCACTGTTTGTAATGGCTAGCCAAGACCACTCGGATCATCAATAATAGCAGTTTCTTATATTTCCTATTGACCTATACTATAGTGAATAAAGGACTGAAACAATGCAGGCTCTCCTGTGAGTTCATGATTTGAGGACAACAAGAGGGCAGAAGGATTCACCTGAAAACTGTCTCTAAATTGATAAGACATTATGTTAGTCGTCGACCCTCGTGGGTTTTTTTCTGTTCGATTTCTGTTTCGTTTCTCAACAAATTAACTCAACATCAATCATCATTCTGCATGTAACTGTTTTTTCTTTCCAACATCCCGAGGGTTTATTGTGTTGATACATATTTTTTATTTTGAAAATATTATATAAACTTTTTATCCATTTTCATTTGGAAAAAACATGTTGGAATGAAGACTTATTTTATGTGTGGAAAATTTGAGTGATAACTGTAATACCCTTGAATGTCATGTACATTTGAATATATTATCATTTAGTAGCGCACCATGTTTCTCATCTCCTCCGACTGCCCCCTTTACAAAATAAACCATTTTGGACTGACCTCTGCACTTTTCTTTGTGAAATCTGATTTTCTGTGTGAGATCCAACCTTGAATCCAAATTGCAGAGCAAAAGTAAGAAATTATTAGAAGATAATGTGTATATATATGGATTAATATGTTCTTTCTATGGTGTATATTGGGTCAACACTAGGGGGCACCACAGACAAAACAATCAGGAGTAGTAACCCAAGATGTTCAGAATCAAGATGTCTAACTTGGACAGAACTATGGCTGTACGATATGAGAGTTCTTGGTCTACAGGTCGTTGACTGTCAAATGAGCATGAATCACACCTGATATATTCTTTTTTTTAAACAATTTTTTATGGCATTTCTGCGTTTTTGGACAGCACAGTGGAGGGACGGGGAAGTGGGGGATGAAGTCAGACAAAGGTCCTTATATGTTCTGTATGCATCGAGCAGATGAGGAAATATTTGATGCGTTTACAAATCATACAACCTGACGCACAATCGTTCGCATCCAAACCAGGGACACAACTGCAGGTAAATCCCCAAAACTCTCCTCATCTGCCTCTTTGCAGCAGCTCAGTAGAAGAGACAGTGTAAAATATAAAATCAATCTCTCTGAATAATTAAAATCATAGACAAAGATTATCCTTCACCTTCTGGCAGACCAAGGAGTTCCTTCCTTCCTTCCTTCCTTCCTTCCCTCCTTTCTTTCAACTTCAATGAAATATTGATAATGGAGAAAGAACGTCCTTGTATCTTCACTATCTTAAAGTTGAAGATTGTGTATGATCACCCTTAAAAATGCATTCAATTATAAACTAAACACTTGCAAACTGACTTTTACAAATACAAATCTCCCAGTCCAACCCAAAATATTATTTGCAGGACATTTGAATTTGCAGGCATTTTACACCGTGAGCACAAAGGAGGCGTCGTCAGTGAAGATGCTCATCACACTGTATTCACAAGAGTCATGTTAAGATGGCATTTGTTAGTATAACCAGGTAACCAGGGACAAGAGGCAGAACACCCATTCATTTCAGAGTCGCAGGGGGCTGGAGCGTATCCCAGCATGCACTGGTCCGAAGGCAGGGAAACACCCTGGGTTAAATGGTATTTGCAAATAATTCTTTGTTTTAAATTGACTTGCTGTAGGCCGACCAGCTGAGTGGGTTTTGCCACATAGGATAGTATAATACTTCTAGACCTTACAGTTTTTTGTGATTGCTTAGGCACTATCTTTGAAACTATAGGCTATTTTTGCAAAACTCTACACACTAACCACAAAACCTTACACCAAACCAGCAAAACATTATACATCTCTTGCAAAAGTAAACAATTCTTGCAAAACTCTTCAAACTCTTTTAAAACATTGTGTTTTTGCGTCAATACAAACACACAAACCATCATTTGAATAAGCACACGAAGCACCAACTACGCACTGATAGCATAAATGAAAAACACTTGTGGCTTTTGCTTTTTCTGTGTGCGGGGCATAGCAGTTTGCAATACTGTAAAGTTTTGTCATACATGTAGTAAACACACATACAAAGAAGGGGAAAAAGTTTTTTTTTTTTTTTCTTACAGTAAGAAAAAAAACAAAAAACTTTTTCCCCTTATTTGTATTGATAGTGTGTTATGTTCGGAATACACATCCATACTTTACACATTTGGATACCTGTGTGTATGTGTGTTTACGTTACTACATGTATGACAAAACTTTACAGTATTGCAAACTGCTATGCCCGACACACAGAAAAAGCAAAAGCCACAAGTGTTTTTCATTTATACTATCAGTGCGTAGTTGGTGCTTCGTGTGCTTATTCAAATGATGGTTTGTGTGTTTGTATTGACGCAAAAACACAATGTTTTAAAAGAGTTTGAAAAGTTTTGCAAGAATTGTTTACTTTTGCAAGAGATGGATAATGTTTTGCTGGTTTGGTGTAAGGTTTTGTGGTTAGTGTGTAGAGTTTTGCAAAAATAGCCTATAGTTTCAAAGATAGTGCCTAAGCAATCACAAAAAACTGTAAGTATTGGTAATAGAGAAGGTGTTTCCAAGAAAGTGTGGTCCAATTCCCTGGGAGTTATGGCATTAAACTTTCTTACCATCCTAAACCTGTGACAACTATGATGCAGTTACATGAAATGGTGAGTAATACCATAGATTTTTTATGTAATTCAGCTTTTTCTAAGTGTTTACCTACTTAGTTACAGCTGTAATTACTAACTTAGCATCCTTAACATGTATTTGCCTGGTAAATATCTAGTACTTCTGTGAAAGGAAAGGCTGTAAAAGGAAGGGCTATCTAAGTATTAATTTATGTGGATTATTGACTGACAGAAAGTCATTAAGGATAAAGATTCTAAAGAGCTTATAAAGGAAAAGTTATATTCTTCCTCTCCTCCAGGAGACAGCAGTTGTCCATACAGTTATAACAGACCGAGCCTCTTTCAATCCCCTGCCTGGGAAATATGAGGCTCAGACCCGCTGCATCCTCAAAAACAGTCAAGTTGTTACATGAGGAAGTTTGCACATTATCCTGTAAATCCTGCCAAAATAAACAAACCATGATTTACAGGGAAATTTGGAGTTAGTAGACCATTCAGAGGTGGTCTTACCTGTTCAGCGAAACCGTTACATAACATGGCATGCCATTTGTCTGAGTCACACCCTTCCTGTTCCCTGTTTGCTTTGGGGATCAGGGTCTCATCTGGATAATAATGAGCAAACAGCCACACTCACCTGTATGTCTGCTCTAAATCAATCATGATACACATATTCTTTTTGATTAAAGCCATGACCTGTCAGCAAAATTGAAGGATAAACATCATTTTATGTATTTTGTATATTTAGAAATAATAGAATGGTCAGCATTACCTCGGAAATGTTTTGGTTATTTAAAACTCAATGAAAATGGTGGCGATTATGCATTTGGAATAGCTGCACGAATCATAAATTCTCCTGTTTCAGCCCTGAATTAATTTGCATTGTTTTTGCATCAAATGAATATTTGAATCATAGTTTTACTGCTCACTTAATGTAAATAATAAACAATAAAAATGCACACGCCGCAACCTTTAGGAAAATAAATTAGATATTTTACATGACTTCAGGCCAGGTGGTGGGGGAAACTGTTTTAAAAGGATTCTCATTAGTTGTAGCAGCTCCTGAATTCAGTAGACCTGGACAATTTTCAGGCCTATACATTTAATTATAGGAAATCAGAATGAGAAATACCTAATGTGCAATGTGCAATAAATATTCAGGGATTTGTCTTGTGTTATTACTCTGGGCTCTGGACCTTGTGGCTGTTTTCGACTCAAAACCGCTCCACAAGCATGAAATCCTCAAGCATGGAGAACAAATCACCGCTGCTAACACTGCGGTCATCCCTCCGCTTCACACAGTCAGCCCTCGTGTTATAATTCACTGAGCGTTAAGGGAGTGTAAAATTCAAATTACAGCTATACGGCCACCACACTTTTTTTAAGACTTGTTATCACCTGTGAGTTGAAGCATGTTTGCAAAAAGCCACATCTGTAAATGAGTCATGGGTTCCAGTCGATTTGGAGAGTTTGGAGAGTTCTGGCAACACTTTGAGGACAATCATGTCAGAGAGGATTAAGTCCTGAGGGGGAAGTTGATAAAAGATTGCGATGAAAATGCTTGAAAATGAGAATTCATGGAATGTTCTGAGGGAGAGGGGGAGTGGATAAGGAGATGTTTTTACATCAGAGACCAACCTTAAATATCAAAGTCATTAAAA
This sequence comes from Centroberyx gerrardi, assembly GCF_048128805.1. Taxonomy (NCBI): domain Eukaryota; kingdom Metazoa; phylum Chordata; class Actinopteri; order Beryciformes; family Berycidae; genus Centroberyx; species Centroberyx gerrardi. Next base: position 21,860,672 of record NC_136009.1, read on the forward strand.
TACCATATTCTTCCTTCTTAATCTTAACTTGTGTCAACAAAAGGTGACATTTAAAAAGAAATGATCAAAATAAGGGTAATACTATAATATCACTACCATGTAGAGTCTCTGGTGGTTTCATTTCCTTGCAAGGATTCAAGTCACCCATTCCTAAGATGGTTAGGAAAACTGTAATCACTACTAGAGTAATTATTCTTCCTGTGAGGCAAAACATTTCGCTCTCGAAGAAGTAGGAGAGGGATCCTCCAGGATGGGAATGCTCAGATGTACAAAGTATGACTCGTCATCCACTGGAATGAAGAGCATGACAGTGATTTTAGCAATATGCCAAGAGCTTATCAATAATCTGAAAAGGTCCCACTTTAAAAAGGGGCCCTACTATAGGAATTCAGATGTTCCTCTATTTATGTACATATATGATCAAAGTTGTTTCATGAAGACATGTTTTGTTAAGTTATTGCATTTTCAAAAATCCGCCCTTTTTAGCAGACCGTTTTGGACTTACTCCAATCCACACATCAAATCAAGTCCAGTTTATTTATGTACAGCCCTCCATCACATGCATGTCTCAAAGGACTTTACAGAGAACGAGCCTATCTAGATCTAACTAATCAACAATTATTCACGAAACAAAATGATGCAATGCAGTATGCAAACATGCAAATAAAACACAGGGAAGCAAAACAAGGCACAAGACACAAAATAGCATGCTGGAAAGACTCAGACCTCAGAGAAGACAAGGGAGAAAAACCTTATAAGGAAATAAAATGGAAGAAACCTTTGGTGGGCCGATTCAAAGAGGGATCCCCCAGCAGGACGGCTGAGTCTGCAGTAGGTGCCGGGACAAAACATCACAGCTGGACTTAAACAGCTGCTAAAATCCTTCCAGTCAGGCAGGTTTAAACATTTAAACTGATATCTCCCCTCAAATGCCTCCAAACTGCACGTTTGCCTCGTTTGAATTAGAGGAGCTGCTGTTGTCGGCCAATCAGAGTTCAGTATTGTGATTGTTCTGCCTGTGAGGAATTAGTCTTCAAATTCACTCAATACATGTCTGTGCTTTTAAATAAACATTTATTTGCAAAACATCATGAAGAACATTAATCTCATCCTAAGCTATAGTGAAAACAAAATCATGAAATCTGAATGATGCGGGGCCTAATAATCGGGATCATGTGTGCAGGTGAGCAGCAGGGGGCAGCGCAGGCACAGAGCACATCGATCAGCCGGATATCAACAGCTCAGACAAAGACTCCTGCAGCTTGGGAGTTGAACCTGGAACCATCGCTGGTGCTGAGAGAAGAAAACAGTTAATGGATTTACTGCATGATCCGGATTTAAGGGGGTCAGTTAGGATTGGATACAAACTATGACATATCCAGAATATTTCAGTTGGTTTATAAAGACTTGTATGTTTTTTCTGTAGAAGCCAAGATGAAAAAAAAAAACAAAGAAAAAAAAACATTGTCAGTAGCTTGCATGCTGAAGGCCTATGGCTATTATGAGATTAGATGTGATCATATTTATACAATAAACAATTGTGGTGTAAAATCTCTTTTTTTAATTCAATTATTAAATACACCACTAAAACATTAAATCATAAACATGGAAGGCCGATACCGATATTTCTCGACTGAAATTGCCAATAGCGAATATTTTGTTTCGATATTCAATATATACATTTCACCATTTTCATGCAAAAAATTACAAGTATTCTGTGTTTCCCCCAGAATGTTAGTCTTATCAGGGTGGAAAACCTCTGAATCATCATGTGACACTAAAACTCCCACCGCACCTCTTTAATGGTAGGGAAACTCTGGGATACATTATGAACAGCTCATTTACACAGAACATACGTGAACAATTAAATGAATAAATAAAATGTGCAAAGAAAATAAAATGTCACTGCAGGTTTTATGTCGCTGTGGCTTGAGGGAAGAACCTCCATCAAATTGGCGATGGACGACATCGACTGGCAGATATCTGATATTTAATAAAAGGCCAATATCGGCCCGATATATTGATCTAACTCAAGTAAAAACACTTGATCCTCAGACCACTCCCTTTACTTTTTGCAGCTGTTCAACCTTCTGAGGTCCTGCAAAGTCACAAGCCCATCCTCAGTCCTGGATAGCTTACATTACTGCAGATCTATCCCCATTATGAAATGACTCATCCATGAACTCCCATTTTCCTGCAAAACAAACAATGTGTAAATCTTATAACGTAATTAAAAAAAATGTAATGTCTAAATATAATCATTTCATAGTAAAGTGCAGCTAAAGGTTTTCCTGTTGACTCATCTTTGCAGGGTTCAGGGTTGTGGAGGAAGAGCAGAGACACCTGCTGCTGTGCGGAGGCTGTCCCGCACCCTGCGGCCGCTCGGCCCGCTGCGGCCCTGCAGAGTCACCGCTCCGCCCGCCGTGACCGTCCCGCCGTGACCGTCCCGCCGTGACCGTCCCGCCGTGACCGTCCCGCCATCTTCCCTTAAACGCTTCCTTTAAAAATCACCAACATGCTGCAGCTGCACATGGGTGGTGGTTGTAAAACTTTGACATGTTTATTGTAGATCTTGTCAGTGCTGTTACCAACAACAGATGTCTTGTACACTAACACCCATTGTCTTCCAAAATGCTGGAATATAAAGCTGATATGAACATGTTTTTGGGTTTTTTTTTGCTCTGATTTATGTTAAAGCTCACACTTGTTTTCACATGTTGATCCACCTGCAGGCCCTTCCTTCTGATTCATAAACTCATCTGAGGCAATGTTGATTTAGATAACCGCTGATGTCTTGCAAACATTCCAAATTATCATGAATTTGATTGAAAATGCTGCTTTTCTCAAACACAAAGAGCTACACAAGCCTTCAGTTCAATTTGCAAGCGCACAATAGCAGCATTTTCTTGATAAATGAGCAAAGTATAAACAGATGAAGTTAAGTTGAGCATCCTCTCTGCATTGTTTAAATCTATAGTTGGCCAAGAGCTTCACTTCCTCAACTTGAGGTTCGGTAACTCCTGCAGATCCAAGGTCCAACCTGCCATTATCATCCTTAATGCATGAAATGTACGTCAGGAAAAACAAATAACTGGAACAATTATTTCTGCGAAAACCACACTATTTGCGGTACAAATTCCTGGTACTTGGTGGATTAAAGTGCCAATTCTGATTATGTGGCTTGATTTTCTCACCAGTGTTGCTTTCATTAACTGGCTCTGGTCTTTTCATTCCAGCAGGTCCTCCAGTTCTCTCCGGTTGGTCTACACACTTGCGGTTTAGGGCCATTCCTGTCATGCTGCTGCGACAAGGAGCGGAAATATCTGTTTATATATTAAAAAAAAAAGTGGTTGCACTTTTCATTCCATCTTCACTAGTAGTTATAAACATCGTAAAACATATTTTGGGGTTAGGGCTTTGAAAAAACACATCAGGGAGAAATATATAAAGACAAAAAATTTATCTAAAAAAGAGGTGTTGAGGAAAAGAAATGCTACCCCAATTTTCACTTTTCCTCTTGTAACTGATGTGAAACTCATGTTAATGTTAAGTACTATTGAATTTGCCTGCATCCAACCTGTGCCTTTGATGTTGGGGTGTCAGGTTTAAAGGTTTAAAATTAAAAAAAAACTGTTGAAGTGATTTTTTTCTGCACACCTACTGTAAATAGAAAGTCACAGTCAAATTGAAACATTAAACCAAAGAGAAAAGATGATTGTTTTCATTGACAAAAAGGCAATAGTTGCCCTGGACCAGGACCCAGATGCATACATCGCTCACATCACTCAGTATTACCTCTAAAATAGTCAAACCAAAACTGAAATAACATAGGCCGACTTCTGTGTTACCTCCAAAGTCTTGCAGTCATGGTTTACTAACAAACTTCAAGAGGTGGTGTTGCTTCACTGAAACAGTGTGCAGGAAGTTGTGGGGAGTGTCGTCTGTTTCTTTTTCTTTTCTGGGATTTGTGTCTCCTGGGGAAAACAACCACTAAGTCTTCATGCATGTAAACACTCTGGAAGAGGCCTTTCCTGCTCAATATATATGTATGATATTCAGGAAAAGAAATGAGAGCATGTGGCCTTTTCTGTGGACACTTTTATCCCAAAGTGCAATGCAATACCATGAGTGCACACATGGTTAGCGGGAAGCAAACCCCTCACCCTGGCAGGCTCGGTGTCCTGCTCACTGGGCTGCGCAGTACCACCATTATTGTTCATAACAAACACTAGACCTTCAGTATATACTGTATGTCATATTGGCTGCAGATCAGAGCTGGGATCTGCTGGGCGGGCATAACTCAAACAAATATCATTCTTGAATTTCCTCATTATTTCTGGTCCTGGAAAAGTAGATAGAGCAATTGGAGAGTTTATTTCCAAAAACGCCACATATCGCTGTTGTCATGTGGAAACCTTGGAACTCCAATTTTTCATGTTGCAACTTTAATTTAAAGCAAAACTCCCTCAGATACTCAATGTGTCATCAATCTGTGATGCTCAGTGCTTTCCAGGAATTTAGATTTAGGATTAGATTTCTGTACGGTGATTTCCTACATTTCCCAGAATGCCCTTCAACAACCCCCAGAGAACGGGCCTGGACTTGTTGTATTCAGCTGGGTTTTACTTGTAGGTGGAGAGACAGCAATAACAATTGCAATAGCACAGTAAGAGCAAGACAGCGAGAGGTTTTCCAGTCGAGAAAAAGCGAGAGTCGTGCTCCTTATTGATTCGTTGGCTGCATTGCATTCTGGTCTATTGAGGCTGCTGTCAGTGGAGAAATTGGTCTCTCTGCCTCTTCTACGATGGATTTCTCCTTGTATGATTGTTGAACCTTGGTGCAAAATGGTGAGTCTACAAAGAAGCTCTTACTCTTTGATTCAGATGGACTGACACCAAAACCTGTTGACGTTGATGTGTTAGATTGTTTAAATTTTTTCTCCTGTTAAACTTCATTGTAGCTGCACTGGAAATATCTGAACGTGACATCATGCTGTCTATGCTTGGCCAGGTTTCCATGGGAATAAGAAACATACATCACCAAACAACAACATGGGTCCCGGAGTGCAAGGTTCATCCCCGAGAGCTATTTTTTGACTATGTTAAAGTGTTTTAGGGTGGATGTTTGCTTTAAGGATTACATGCTCCTCTAGGGGTTGACAAAAGTCTACGACCCTTGACCTTATGAAACCCTTTCGGAATCAATTGGATAAACTGAAAAATGCGTGGTGGCCAAGCTAAAAACAAGGCTGTTTTTCTTAGTTCCTGAAAAGTTGACATATTGCACATGCAAGGTTTTCACCCAACAGTGACGATATACATTTTTAGAAAATAACTCATTCCCTTCATTTAAATATTAGAAAATATAAAAGAGGATCCACTCTGTGAGAGTGTTGAGTGTAATTTGACCAAACAATAAGTTGCCTATTATCCTTCAAGAAGTGCTTTCATTTGTTTTATGTATTTATTCTTTGCTATTGATCATTTTAAAGATAAAGTAGCAGTCACACTTTTCACATGATAGATATCTCACTTTAGTACAAAACTCTTCATAAAACATGAATGGTTGGTGCTGAGCTAGTGTATAATGGATTGTGCATGTAAAGAACCTAATTAATGTAATTTATGTATTAGCATGACAATGATGCTGCTGACAATGATGCTTTTAATCTTCAATATGTTCTGTTTATTGTAATCTTATCCTCTTCTTTGCTGCTGCAATTGCCTGTAGGGAACTTATCTTATCTTATCTTTTCTTTTCTTATCTTATCTTGGAGAAATAATGAACATCCATACCTCTGAAATTGTTTATGTTTATTCAGCAGTCAATATAGAATGTTAGATAAAACATTTTTTGGCACAGTTGCTCAATGATAATAAGCTGTCCTGTTTCTGTGTGGTAATCTAAATAAATATGCAAACCATAATTTACTTCCCAAATAAATACACATAATCCACAATGAAGATGCACCGCATCCACCTGCACTGCATCTTCTCAGAAAAAAGGAACAAAAAAAAAAAAACAACATAATTTATTGTACTTCAGGCAAACAGTTGCAATGGGTTTAAACCAAATAAAGATTGGTGATGGTGAAAATTATTTGAAAAATATGCTTCATAATTCATTTCAGCAGCTTGTTTTTTCTCCTATGTTCTACTAGGCAATACAATAAGGAGGCATTTGATGGGCCAGTACAAGGCTATACTGTGGGCTTGGGATCAGAGTAATTCATGGGTTTTTATGGACGGACTCAAACACAATTCCAAATCCCACCTCTACTTCATAGTTAGTATTCAGCAACAAAAACATGCCACTACTTATTACTGAGATTATTTTTCTCTTTCACACTTTGCCTCAGATTACATCAACGACTGGTGGTGTTAAAAAGCGAGTGTAAACTTCACAAATTACATCCAGAGACAATACATTTTTAAGCTGTTTTATCACCTGGAACTTGAGACATGTTTATAAATCTTTGTCTGTGAATTAATCATGGGTTTGAGTTGACTCGGTGTGTTTTGGCAATTCTTTGAGGAAAATAATTCCAGAGGATTATGGGTAATACTAACACTGGGTCGTTTGGGAAAAGTAACGAAAAAAAAGACTGATTCTAAAAATGAGAATTTCCTGGAATGTGACGAGTTATCTTATGGAGAGCAGATGGGGAGGAATGTTTTCATGTTTTTCTAAATCTATGTTGAAAATATATAGTTACTATGTGTTTTGATTGAAGCAGGGCCTTGTTGTTAATCATCTACACAACATTAATATACAATACACAACAATTAAAGGTGGGTATCAAACCTGAAGCTATATAAAATAATTTTTTCATCTTCAAATTCTTGTCAATGACACTTGTTCTTTTCCCTGTGTAATAACACTGCAATCACTTCAGTAACAGTAATGCATACAAGTCTGACATCTGGCAAAGTCATGGCGTATCATAACATTTGCCGCCAAAAATTCAAAACACACTTATATCAGCTAAATTTCTGGGGACAAGTGGAGCAACAACTGATCACATGATATTATTTTTAGGCCAATGTGATAAATTATTAGACGTAGGTCACCAAACTGTCCTGCACAGAACTTGCTCCAGTGCTTTATTTCAAATATAAATGGCTCCCAAATAGATTCCTAGCAGTTTTTGCCTTTGATCTCACTGAAGCTAAGTCATGGTGAGCGGCTTACCTTGCCTTGGCCAGTTAACGCCCATGCGTACAATAGTGGAGTAACAGCAATAATCTATTCCGCTACTCATCTGAGTCTACTGCATGTACTGTAATATCACAAACATCATGTTGCTACATTGTTGTTACACTACAATTCACAGTGTTACTACACAGATAGAAAAGACCATAAAAACTTTCATTTGGTATAAACAGTCATTCTCTGTGTCCCTTTACACTGAATCAACACACACGCAGCACTTGCTGTCGCTGTGATTTGGTTCCAACTTACTGGCGACAGACGCCAGCGATGCAAAGTCCGCCTGCTGAGAAGGCCGCCAGGGAGCAGCCATAAATATATTCCATCCATTTCCTCCTCCAGTTTATATTCCATAGTTGCCCCCTTTGTCTTTCAACAGTATCTTTGTTGAACTCTTCGTAGAGAGGCTGAGAGCAGCGTGCGTGTCGGTGGAGGCGCCGGTCGCTGGGTCATACGCAGCCGCACGCCTGCGCGGACACTTCCTGTATCGTGTGGTAGCGGCTCATGTTGTCCAGGAAGGAAATGTCCTCTTCGTAGGCGATGGGCCGGCAGCAGGGCCCGTTGCTCACCTTGTCCTTGCGGCCCTTCTTGCTGAAGCCCGTCCGCCTCATGCGCTCCATGGTGATGTCGTAGTTGCGCCGGTGGCCCGTGCATTTGCCGCTGCAGTAGCGGAACAGCAGGGTCTCGTCGCTCTCGTAGCCGAGGCCCAGCTCGCTCACGGTCAGCTCCATCTCCCTCAGGGAGCAGGGCTTGGGCCTCCTGGCTCTTTTAGTCCTTCGGGCCTGGCTCTTGTCCAGGCGCCGGCTCTTCCGCCTCTTCCTGTCCAGCAAGGTCCCGACCACCTGCTGCAGCTCGCCCTCCGTGAAGCTCTGGAACAGCATGGAGACTGAGGGAGAGGAGAGGAATTAGAGGGGTGTGCAATAGGGAACAGTGGGATGATTGAGTTTGTGATGCATCATCTTCTGTTCAATCAGAAATGTAAAGAGGGCTGAAGGTTGACGGGCCATTTTGCAAGCACACATTTCTGAAAGTAATGAATGTCAGAAGAAGGCTGCGTTTCTCCTGGTCAATTACTGTGACCATGACTGAACAAGACAAGCCTTATCACTGGCACTATGATAATAAGCCTTAGCATTCTATGAAGCTAATATAAATGACAAATGCACGTCAAGGAGGCACTTTTGGGCCATGCTGAAGTGTATTCCTCCAAAGAGAAATGAGTAAATCAGCCTCTCTTGAAGGTTTTAGTGGTTCTAACCTCCCACCTATGGAGAGTCAGTGAACTATGAGGTGTTAAATGACTGCAGGTTATTGGGAGACATAAAAACTTGTTCTATAAACAACCGAGCGCGGGCACTAAGCCTTCTGTCTGAGCCCAGGCAACCGGTTCACACGACACCTTATCTAAGACCAGACAAGGGGATTGCTAAAGGAGATAGTAACAGTTTATCTTACACTCTGAGAGGAGAGAGTTCACGCTGCCTGCCGACCGGGTTCTCCGGTGAAGGCCACCCATCGCCTGGGACAACGACGTCGACGATGGCAAGGATGGTGATGATGAGGGCGACGACGGCGGCGGCGTGCTCACGGACGGCGATATCGATAACGATCTCGATGAGGATGGAGATGCGTGAGGATGTTTTGTCCGAGGTTTGAATTGTCCAACGGTGGCCATGTTTCTAGTGAGGAGGATGGACAGTGCTGCACCACAGAGCATGAAGGCAAAAGTAGCACCTTTCCATAACTTCATCTTAGAACGTGGAGGAGCATTGAAACTCTGTCGAGAGAGGCAGAACGCACACATCAGACACGTTAAAACAATGTTACACCTTCAATAACGTAAACTGTCTTTCTCCTTCGGGTCATGAGCTGCAGCACGTTCCAAGTAACTTAACCCCATGTGAGCACGACTGCTAAAATAATCAGGCAGAGGGATTTTCACCTCGTCACATTACTGCAATCCCAGCGCACAGATAGTACAATGCCTTAATTGTTATCTTCTGTGACTTTCCACTTCTGTGACCTTCCATGAAGCCGCTTCTCTCAGTTGAAGTTTCCCCAACAGGGCTTTCATGTTACCGTCAGTTTACTTTCCCTAATTCTGCACTGACACTGCTGTCAGCTCATTTTCACTCCTAAGTGGGTTCATGAGCTGCAAAAACGACATCGCTTGTTGACATATGAGAATGTAGGGTGTGTTTCATGCATATCACTGCTGTTGCGGAATAACCATGCAACTGCAAATTTTCTTTTTAACCCTTACCCTAAACTTAAACCTAACCCTAACCCTAACCCTAACCCTAACCCTTGAAACCTCTTAAAACCGACAAAATATCAAAAATACTTCAATAAGAATATAAGCATTTTTTTCTTCATTCCTGAAAAACAAACATTTTTTACAGACATTGTCCAGCGATATGCTTTTAAGAGGGGGGGAAAAAAACAATTCCCTGACAGGAATCCCTTGACCACACCTATTTGCTATGCTAGTATGGCGGGGCCTCATACTCAGTGAACATGTGTGTTTGTGCGCCCCTTTATCTTACTCCCCCTCCCTCTCAGAATGCACTGAGCCACAGCAAGGCACTAAAGTCAATTTGGAAGAATTACGCCATATTTTCTCTTTCTTTGTTGTCATGCCACAGGTATTTGAGAGGTTTTACAAGCTCACTACTTTGTATTTTTCATATCATGTCATGAGCTAACAAAACATTTCCCCAGACCCGGAAACGGTATACTGGCAGTGACTAACAGCAAATCCAGACCGGCCCTCCAAAGTGTTTTGCCAGACTGGATTCTGTACTGTACATGTACGGGCTGCTGTGTACTTGGCTTGTTTAGAGTAGGACAAAATGTCACATGTCTTTGTCTGTTCCAATAGAATCAGTTTTATTGGGCAAGCATGTTTGCACATAGAATGGATTCAGCTTGGTGGGTTGCTTCCTGTAGGTCACATTAAACATAAAACCACACAAAAATATAGAAAGTAGGAGAAATTTGGTTCTCTGGTTGAACCCCACTGATTGCACCGCAGTCAGTAATAGAAAAAAAAGAAATATATACAGATATAGAGAGTATTGCATTGGGTCTGAGCGTTTGGGATGCCGCAGGGGAAAAAAACAAAAAGGCTGTACCCATGAGTTGGAATGATATAAACAGAGTATAAACAGGTAGAACCGGTCTATGAGTCAAAACTTAAACATCATTCATAATTCCATATGGGTTTGACACAGTAAGCAGTCTGTGAACAACAAAGGCAGCTTGCTTAAAGGAGGCACGGTATTCATTTGAAAGTCAAACATTTCAGCTAACAACCTCGCTTTCATACACAGTCCATGTAAATCAGATGTGGAGCTGCGGCTGCTGCACAGCGTTATCTGGTACCCGGCTACACACGAACGTCTGATGCTCGTTCTTCATTCTTATAATTAATTGCCGCACATGATAGATACCCGCCTCAATGGAAACTCTCATTTTGTTTGGTTCAACACCAACTTCTGTCTCCCAAGACTGTAGTTTTCTAGCTCTAAATATGATAAATTCTAAATTTAACAAGAGCCAGTTTGTTATGATATATGGCGAACGATGAGATCATTGTTTTCTTATGCTATTAATAGGTCAGTTTGGGACAATTACTCATCCTCAAAGTTAGCTGCTTCACAACACCTCAATACGTCAGTGTCTGGGGCCTGTTAGCTCTGTTGCTCATCTTGATAAAACAATTAGCTCATTAAACAGACGAGTCCTCCGATGTTTTAGACGCTGGATGAAGCTTGGTCATCAAACGCTGATCTCATGTCTCTGAAGACAGTTTGATTGTCATAATTGCTCCACTCAGAAACACATTACCCGCATCTGCAGTCGATCGGCACCAATAAAAGTGCCAAGGACCATTCTACAGCTTATTCGGATCTTCATGGGTGATTAATCAGCATAGACATTTGATATCTATCACTGGCCCCCGCTGTCACAGACATAAATATACAGATGTTGATAGGGGGGGCAGGGGCACCGTTGTTTTCTTAGGACGACCACAGACAGACAGACAGACATGACTGAGTGGTGCGCTTCCTGTAAGGACAAGTGCTGCTGTTTTCCAGTAAACAGAGAGCACCAACGCAGAGGATATAGGGGAGCCCAGGAGGACTCTCCAGCAGAAGGAAAAGCCATCCTCAAATAGAGACATAAAAATGCAAAGACAACTAAAACAGTTCCTACACAGCCGCAGCATGTCTGGCCTTTACAAAGCATCACAAACATACTCCCGATGTGCCCATGCATGCTCCTGTGTGGAGATTTCCCCGGGTGAGAGGCCCAAAACAAACTGAGAAATTCAGCTACTCAAAAGGGGAAGACGGACGGTTCAGTGACACAATGACAAACGCAGAACATGTGAAAGTCCTCATGAGGATTTTGTGTTTCTAGACAGCGTGGGAGTGAACATCAGGTATGTGGTTGGTAGTACATGGTCATAGATATAGCAAATAAATACCCAAAGACAGGAAAGCTGTTCGTCATTTTTCACCTGAAAGGCTAAGTAGTGTAGAAACAGTTGTAGAAGATCATCGCTTGAGGCAGACAATTAAAATATACAACTGTTAGCCAAGAATTCGGAAATGTGTCATAGCCATTCTTGAGAGATTATATATTCTCAAATGCAGGCATCATACATAGTCAGCATGCGAGCCAGATTCTCAACCGAGCTCTTGTTTTGTCTCAAAGATGGCATTATTCAAATGACACAATAAAATTGATGTTTTCAAGAAATAATTGGGTCAGTGGCCATGGTGCTGCTAAGCTGGTGGTAATGTAATTACAGCAGCATGGCGCTCATGTCCTCCCCTCCCATGCCAGAAGGAAGCCCTCAACAGAATGTCACTGCCTATGGAAGATGAACTGGTGATCTGTCAAAATGAGGATAAGGGGCGTCTGTGGTTAACAGTTTTTTGAATGGAGCCGGGAGACAGGGGGGGCCTTCTTGTCAGCTTGCCTGGATCTTGCCCAGTGTGACATGATCACAGCGAGAGAAGATCACAGACAGGCGTGAATGAACAGCTTCTTTGTGCCGGAAAAACAGACGTCCATACCATCTTTTCTGTCCCATTATTCTGTAGCATTTGTTCCTATACATTGCCCAGATAGAGGCTGTTCTCTCTGACTCGCTCTGACTCATCTGACACACACCCATACAGCACTTGCATGGTTTCACTTTTTCATATCATATGACACAAGCTTCTGTGGAAATCACGATAAAGTCCAAGCTTCCACTTGTTGTCAAGACACTCACTTCACTTCCAGGGAACACACACGCTCCCAGCAGCACCATCACATAACACTAGATAATCCACCTTACGTAATATATTGCTGCTTCCTGATAATTAGAAATGTCCACAGCTCGGACCGGCCGCCGGCTTATATATCTGCCGTCGCATAACCTGAGGCCTTTACCTACATATTCAGCCATGCGTTTCAGCTGAGCTCCACCTACGTGACCAGCTGTCCCTTTGCTACTCTGAACACACCCCATAATAAATACCTGCACTGGAAAGATAACAGAGGAGTATAGCAAACAGTGGGAAAGGCACCTACTGTGTTGAACTTGGTGGTTGCAAGGAAACAACGTGCTTTAGGGAGTCCTAGAGAGGCCTTGTCTTGTCTTTTCCCTCTTAAGTGAGCATCAGGAGGCCTGGGGACAGCTAGAGAGTGCTTGGGGAGGTAATAGGGACATATTCCAAAGATCAGGGCGGGATTAGCACTAATGCCTGCCGGCTTTATCTGCCGTCACGTGGGTTAACACCTGGCTGCAGTGCTGGTGGCGGAGCCATGGCCTGGCCGTATGTGTGTGTGTGTGTGTGTGTGTGTGCGTGCGTGTGTGTGTGTTAATCCGTCAGACACCTCTAACTCGGGGGTTAGGCCAGCAGGGCCCACCCGAGAGAGCACCCAGCAGGCGCCCTCTAAACCTAGCCAGCCTTCAATCAGAATAATGGAGAAGAAAAGTGATGACCTCGATAAGTTGGACTTGTTGTGTCGGCACCAGGGTGGGCCGAAAGGATGTAAAATAAAGTGGATGTTCTGAGCCAGGATTGGCTGTGCTAAATCCAGCCTTGGTTCTAATGCAACTGAAAAAGGCTTAGGCTAGGCTGTGCTGTAATTTTGCTGGGCAACCACTTTGGTTGGCTTGTGCTCTGTCACTCAGTAACTACGGGATAATTAAAACAAGCCTGCTCCTTGTTAGCAAGAAAGCTGAAGTTCATTACAGAGAAGAAGAAGGAAATACATCTATGGGAAATGCCAGTAAAGTTGCCGCAGTATACGACTTCTAAACCTGACCTTTGTATCCCTTTCTGTCTTTTTGATCTGCTAGGGATATGTGAGTGGTAAGCAGCTTCGATTTTAATTTTGGAATCCCTCCTATCACCTCCCATGGGTTTATACAGATTAATCCAGTGACCCTGACAGCCATGCACGGAATCTCAAAGGCACAACTCAAACCTGTTGCTGTCAAGGTGGCTTTAATGAGATGTGATTGCAGAGCAAGGGAAGACACAAGATGCTTATTTGACATCAGGCCCAATTTGTCTGGCCTCTGCTATTACGGGAACACTTCAATCAAGGTACAGTTACATGTTGTGTTCTGACGTCCCTTTAAATAGCACTTCCAACGGACAAAGAGAGGTTACCCAAGGCTTGGCAAGGAAATGTCACCTTGCCTCATCATTTATGTTCGGGCCAAGAATAAGATTGATGTCGTGGACTTACTAAAAATGAGTCTGTGCCCTGCTATTCTTGCTGCTAATCTGTCTATGCCAGATCCTCTTTTAACACAACAGTATTGCTGCTAAACCCATGTTAAACATGTTGATGTTGCCGTTACAAAAGGTTGACGTCCATCTGGCACTCGTTGAATACCACGTTCAAATATGACCCACGCGAGCAAGCTCAAGCAAGCAGAAACATCTGAAACACGATGACATTTTACATCAATGTTAGCATACCCTTGCGTCAAACTACCGACATCTTCATTTTTTACATGTGTGCATTGTATGTTTAAGTGAGAAGCTGGCAAAAAAAAAAAAAAAGCGCAGATGATGAGGTGCTTCAGTTAGGGCCAGTTTGGACGGTGGGTTATGGGAACTGACAGGCTCAAGTGACTTTAGGCTTAACCTCTGTCCGGACTCACAGCACTCCACTAGATACAGTATAAGCTCTACGTATGATATGGGCTTAGTGGGATGGGGATCATCATGTCAGTCAAATGCCCACAGTGAGTATCATCAAGTTTGCTTCTCTAGCAGTTCATATTTAGATCAAAAGTTTAGATGCAACTGGATGCAACTGTTCTTTCCTTATCCAGCCTGTTAAAGAGGCAGCGCTGAAAAAAAAAAAACGTCGCGCTCAGAAGGGAGAACATTTGAGAACCATTATCAATAACCTGTGAGATCCTAAAATTCAGCACCAGCTTGTGAGAAAGCATGTGACAGAATATTTGGAGAGTGGTTACCCATGATAATGAGGGGCACACCACCATGTTGGAACGGAAGACAAGCACTACTAAGATCTTCTTCCCTGAAAAAAAAAAAAAATACAAAAAACAAAGAAAAGGCCAATTTCTGTGTGGTGGATGGGTGTTTAAATTCTACTACAGTATTAGAATAATTTCTTTTTTGATGTCGCTAATCCAACATGGTGGCACGTCCCTCATAATAACCAATAGTAACCGCTCTCCAAACATTCCGTGACAGGCCGCTGTGCACTATTGACATGCGGCTGCAGCAAGAGCCGCTTGTTGATACAGATAATCCAACGTGTGTTTTCTGCCACTCAAGCACTTGGTGAGGCATCCCTGTCAGCAGCACCTAACGCCTTCCCCCCATAAGCTGCCGGCTTATACTAACAAAAGAAGATGTGGTGTCCTTACCGTTCGGCCGGCTAATCCAGACTTAGCTGCGTGGCGTCGTCTTCAGCTGACCTCCACAGGCAAGTGCTGGCTGGGTAAGTCCATCATCACAGCCGCGGAGCGAGGGAAGGAATCCACTTTGTTCCCCTAAAAACCATCAGAACTCCATGTGCCTCTGAGAAGCAGGGGAGGTGTCCCGACTTGATCCAGGGCCAGGCGCTCTTATCCCTTTATCATTGTGGCACTTCCACAAAAGTGCCTTATGTTGCAATGATCAAAATCCACATTCCTCTGAAGGCAACCATGAGCTTCATGGCACTCAGCTTGATCCATTGAAAGAGGAGAGCTGGCTGTTTAGAATAGCCCCTTGACTCGACATGTGGCTCACTTCAGAAAACTCTCCCCATGTTAATCCATCCAAGTTTTGGTCTCCCTTTTTTCAAAAAACCTGAGTACAGAGGTGCAGCGCAAAAGAGAGGTACAGTGTCTTAGATCTCACAGATGCCTCAACTTTTACTCCATCTGCTATGAAACTCAGTGCTGTAGGTACCAGATCATTTCATCTCCACTCAGACAAGTCAGAACATTGTTGGATAGATAACAAATCATACAGCATGCACATCTTCTTACCCCTATGGAGCAGCAGGTCTTCTCCTCAGCTCGGGCTGGGCTCCAGGAAGGGCTACACCGCGGGTTGAAAGATGGGTTAGGGTGAGGAGGGAGAGCGTCGTCACAGTAAGTGGAGCACAGAGCTCCTCTGATGCCTCCGCCTGCCTCACCCCCCCACAACTGTTGCTCCTCCTCCTCCATAGTTGTGCTTGTGGGCCGAGTCGGATTACTCCTGACATGATAATCTCCCTGGCTCTAGCTCCAGGAGCACTAAAGGATGCTTTGGCCTGAGCAAGGGCTTACATTTACCTTCTGCTGCAAGGGAGTCTGCCATCTTAAGCGCACGGTGGTAAATAGCCTCAATTGGGTGGATCAGTGGGTGCAGTAAGAGGGGTCCGCTGAAGCAAGTGTCCTCCAGCCTTTTTGGGTGAGGGAATTCACGATAGTTTGTCAAATAGGTGCTACAAAAACACTAACCCCAGTTAAATTGATATATCACAGTTGAGGTATTTCATGATGATTCAATCTAGAGTTGGCCGGGGATGAAACCAGGGATGTTGTTGTTGAGAGTCTCACATTCACATCTCCTCCAATACAAACCACTATTTTAGCCCCTGAGCCTTGAGCGGCAAATGAGGAGCAGATGGTTGTGCTTTTGGAAGGTATCAGGCACTCCACACTGCAATCTAAATAAATACCCCATCCGTGGAGGAAATGCGTCAGGTGTGTGGGATCAGTCATATAAAAACAAAGGCCAACCAGTTTAGAGAGAGCAGTGGAGCGATGTTGCCAGGGAGATGCACACGATGTTGGAGACCCACAGAGCTGAACAGGTGCTGTTTTGAAACATTAACCAGTCAAATAAATTTACAGGTGAGCTGTTGAACCAAACAAAATTGATTGTTCTGAATTATGGCTCGAGAGAAAAATGTTGAAACAGAGCGGCAATCTTGGAGTGTGAGTAATGATGTCAGCTTTACAGCAGGAAACAAATTATTTGCTAACAAATATCTCATTCTAACACCATGAGTCATTCTCATATCCTCATGCCAAAGATATACACAAATCATGCTTTTCAAAGGCCCACTAGTGAGATGTAGATGAGACCGACTGCTAATTTTTGTTTTATCTAGGACTGTAACTAACCAACAGGTGTATTGATGGATGTCTTAAGTTCATTATCACAGTGACCTAAACCATAGATTTTATGTATAGTCTGAAGTGCAGCCAAAACAAATCCTCCTTTTCACTTAAACCCTCCAGCTCTAACCTGCAGGATAACACTATACCACAAATCAAGAGAACATACCTGTTCTTTTTCAAGCTGAGAAGAATATTTTGGTGACAGTCAGCAGGTGCAAATTCACGCAGAACCAGCAACAAAAACGCCTAAGAAAAACGTGCAAATTCACACGACTAGCTCATTTAACACGAACACCCACAATTATTAGCAAGGGGGTACTGTGTAAATACATAATGACTTCCAGTTAGCAGCAAATATCGTGCTTTTCTAGCCTTGAAAAGGAAATATCAGCACAGAAACATTTCCTGACGTCGGGCAGAAACGTTTCTGCTCTATACATATTGTTCACAGATGTGTAAAGTTTTCATAGACCGGCCTCCATTGCAATAAAAGTGTAACAGCTGTTAATTGCTAAATAAAGTCAGAGACAACGAGAGTGAAACTCTTGAGCATGTACACTGCAAGGTTTCATTCAACACCCTAAGATTACATCTGCAATGATGACATTCTGTCATACAGCATATACAAGAAAAAAAAGTATGTTTCCAATTTGAATATCACAGAATCACATACACATAGGATTGAATCTTTCCACTGGGCGTGGATGAGTGAAGAAACACATTCTGTTTAGGTTTGGGCTAGATTTTAAGGAAGCCCTCAATCAGTAACACTATAAACACACCATTCCGCTCGAGGTGTCATTAGAAAGGCTGGAAATAAGGCACAAACGTGGCTACTACACACATCTTGCGCAAGATGTGGTTTGATGATTGGACAAGCAACCTTCAGCCAAATGTCATCTTACTGAGTGGAAAACTACTTTTTACAGAAACAAAATCTAAGCAGAGATTTGAAAAGATGCATTGGGACATTTGGTGCTTTTTTGAGCATAACATGTTGAAAGAAAGGACTGCTTTCTGTGAGCAGCGGAAACAAGACAAATCCATCTTGGCCCAAGAACAAATATACATTGCAATTTGCAGAGTTGTGACCAGACTCGTTGGGGCCTCAGGGATGTAGAGCCTACTGCTGTTTTCAAAAAGCATGTATAGATTTTTGACATACTCTTACTTCATCACATTAACACTTATTTTTGTGTAACAAATTTTACCACTTGATAATATAGCAGTGTATTTACTTCCTATGTTAACTATGACAGGTAGGCTGTAGTGAGTTGTTAAAACACAAAACTATGAACACACAGGCGACTGCTGCCCCCCGCTGTCAGTGATTTACACCTACATCCAAGATCCAAGTCTCACCCAGACTGAATGCTTTCTCACCAACAGACTACTATAGATCACTTTTTTCTTGCTTTATACGGAATAAAAAATATATTTATTTTGATTTCATCAGCTTCTGAACTTCTGGGAGTGACTGAATGTAGCAGTAGCACCAGTCCACATATCTGCAGCCGTCGTCCAGAAGAGGTGAAATTAGTAGATCTAGAAAAAAAAAGGTGCCTATTGCTGCTGCAGCGGCTTCCCTCTCCCCCCGCTGCCGTGGAAGCCCTTGGTGCCGTCGGGGCCGCAGGGCAGACGCAGCACCCTCCGCGGCATGGTGAGCCTGGCCTCAGGGTGGGCTGCGCCGGGTGTGACTTTGCGTCTCAGCACCCAGGGGCACCTAGAACTCTCCTGGCCATCGTCTCCAGAGCACCCGTTCCTCCTGCTGAATCTGCTCTTGAACTCAGGGAAGGGCCAGCCCTGGCAGCCGGTGGAGAACTTTTTAAAGACGTGTCCCAGGGGGTCGCGCAGGGGCTTTTGGGGCCAAAACCTGCGTGGAGCCTTTTTGGAACCCTTAAGTGGGAATGGGCTTTTCTCCAGGGGCGAATCCTCGAAGGGTTTATGTTCGGACTTTTTCTGGCTGGGTTCGGCCTCCTCAGGTGTATCCTCATCGCTTTCCTCTGGCGGTTCTTCCTCTGGCGGTTCTTCCTCGGTGAAGTGGCGTGTCCCAGGGAATCCCAAGGGCGCCACACACATGCCCTTCCCGTTCGTCTTGTGCTCTTCTGCCTTCAGGGCACGGTGGGCCCTTCGAGCCGCCTGCAAACAGTCAAACTTCACCACGGCACACAGGCGGTGGCCGAGCTCACTGTGGCGCTTGGCATAGCACTGCAGCTCCTTGGGAAGCTCTTTGCCAGGTTGCAGGATCCGGATTGACGTAACGTTGCCATAAATGCTGAACACTTTCGAGACTCTCTCCTGGACTCGGGGTTTCTCCAGGCCTTGGGCTGCTCGGCCTTCTCCTCTCTGCTTCTCAAATAGGTTCCAGGCGAGGAGGAGCTTGTTGGTGGGGGAACACAGCAGCCACTTGGGGAGTGGCTCTCTCCGCCTCACTTTGGTCCCTTCCTCGTTCACTTCCAGCAGCTTCGAGCAGCGCGCTCCCGCTAGAGTCACACGCCAGTCTCTGGTCAGCACCTTGATCTGTGACAAGCAGCAGCACTTCATTTTAATGCATTGTTTTTATTTAAACTGGTAAAATATAAACGGCATAGAAAGCCCACTGGTACATTTAAGTCTCGGTAAATCAAAAGTGATATTTTTTCTTTACCTTTTTAAAGGAAGTGAGGAGCTTGAGACTGACGTAGCCCAGCTTGTTCTTCTGCATGTGTTTCAGGAGGAAGCCGTCCTCTGCCAGGTTGCAGTCGGACAGGAGATGCTCCAACTGGGTTGCAATCTTCAAATGGAGCGAATGTGCTTCACTACTATCCTCTTTCGCTCGGTCAAGATTTGCAAAGTACCTACAAGGACAAATAACTTAGCGTCACGACATACTCTAAAATCTGCAGTGTGAATTTGTCGCTTCTATGTTGATTTTCAAATCTCCTTACCCAATCTCACTACTCATGGTGTCTCCTGTGGATAGTGATGTTGGTAAACTGGGTACTAAGTTGGGCCGTGTCTTGGGTGATCTGAAACAAGGATATGAAATGAAAGGAAAATGCACCTGGACACTCTTCATATAACCAAGACGACACTGTGATGTCAACTGGTTTCCATGGGATCTAAAACACAGAATTTGTAAGATGCTACAACGGAAATTCTACATTATTCAATACTAACTACTACTACCACTGCTACTACTAATAATAATCACCTGCATTTACATTAAAAAGTTACAGTGCTGTAAAATAAAAGGTAAAAAACAGTCATGTTAACAATATAACAGAATATTTGCACTGCTAGCATTAAGGCCCACTCCACACAACAGAAATAACACTAACAGTAACATTATCATAACAATCCAAATTGACTCTAAAAAATAATAACATTATAGGCTTGGGCGTCTGCTATGCAGTTCACTGCTAACTGCACAATCAAATCACAAGGAAAATGATGATACTGCTGGCTCGTTAAAGCCTGCTCACATTCAGAAACCATACTGCACTCCCAACAAACAAATAAACAGTAGTACTAAACGATAATGAGAGCAACAACAATTATCAGTTAAACGTAGCTATATGTCCTTTTTGTGTTTCTTTGTAATAACTACATCCTGCTCAACATGTTAACACTACTGCATTTATCATACATATTGTGTCCCGGTCTTGGCAGGCTTTGCCATGACTAAACTCCCACTGTGGCTTCACATAATGAAAGCATTAACAAAGTCAAATCAATTAAATGCAAGAATATATCCTGTTTATGTGCCTGTGTGCCTTTATTCAAGGTTCGCCTCAACATGTTATCGCCATCACACATACAGGATAGACGTACTAAACCCAAACCTCTGCATGCTTTGCCTCGGCTACAGCCATCCTGTCTTGGCTATAGAGCCTTTCTTTAGCTGTAGTTAGTGTGACGGCAACTGGCAGTGATTTAGCAGGCTGGTAGTGTGTGGGCTGCCGGAGAGAGGAGGAGGAGGAGGAGGAGGAGGTGAAGACCGAGCGCTGAGGGGTTTCCACTCTGCTGAGACTGGGGACGGCTCCGGGAACCCGGCCGAAAAAGTTTTACTCATGGACACACACACTCACACACGCACACACACACACGCACAGAGAGTGAGTACGTTGAGCTGAAAAACATGATATCCTCTCAAGCATCTAACCATTTTGCTTCGGTTGTGGGAGCAGGAAAAGTTCTTAAAAATCCCTTGATATAAAAGGAGAGCAGTCTTCCAACTTGTAGAACCGTGACTACAGTATGAACTGAACGTAAGGGTGTTGAAACACAAGGCAATTTTTGGGGTAACGCATTGGGCAACGCTCCCAGCAACAGGAAAGAGAGTGAGACACAAGGGTGAAAAATCTATTTCTAGCAACAAGAAGCTCCTACGTAATGAGAGCAACTTGGGCCTTGTTGCTCTGTGTATCACCTCCTTAAAGTCACTGAGCAAAACAGGAACCTTCTTCTTCTCTTAGTCATCTACCCACAAACTATTAAACATGTAAAAATTCACACTTTGCAAACCACAAAATAAACGAAACATCACAAGCAAGGATTCGTACAAAAACCCAATTATTCAACTTTATTAACATCGATGAGTTTTTTTGTTTTTCAGCAATATCTTTTTAAATTCCAGTTCTTTATCAACAAATAGAAAACAGACTGTGTATACAACAGATCGAATCCCTACAGCACTAAGCATTCACAAGGTAAAAATGAACGTTTTTATTTTTCGCCAGCGTGTTCAAGTCCCCCCCCCCCCCCCCCCCCCCTACCGCCACCACCACCACCACGTAGGCCTCGGATTCGACGCTCCCTCCTTGCGCCTTGTGGGTGAAGATGTGCTTCAGTGGTGCTTCAGTGGTCCATTTTGGTGGGTGGGGTGGGGCAGATGGGTCACGGGGGAGGGGGGATTGTGCTGTTTTCCTCATTCAGATGGACAACCAGCTGTCAAAGTTACTATGGTAGTACAGTAGATACAACGGTGTTTCCATTAATACACACTCTAGGACAGCAGGCTCTCTGCAGTTTTCTCTAGGGTTGGTACGTCGGCAGAGTGAATCCTTTTGGACAATATACTTTTGAAGCTGTGGATATATCTATGTATAATTGTACATATATATAATCAATCATAATTATATATATATTTATAGTTCTATTTCTGTATAAAATAATAGCAGGTTTCAGTCCAAAGGGCTGAGTCTCTGTCCCTCTGGTAGGAATGGTTGATTCTGTACAGGTGCCAGTGCTGATGGCTCTGCTCCTCGGCCCGTATGAACCACCCTGCTCCTCCGGTCCGTTCGGTTCAACCCCAGGGAAACCGACCAGGCTATCGGGCAGCGAGGAGACGGGAGGGGCTTGAAGAGCAACTATATTCAGAGATTAGGGAGTTTCTTTTTCAACTACCCGTTGGGTATAAAAGTCTGTTTTCCTCAGATAAGTTCTCCGGTTTGGAGTATGAAGGCCTCAATGCCATAGGCTTCTGACGAAAAAACAAAACAAAACAAAAACAAAAAAAATCATGTGCTTTCCAGTTCTGTACACCGCTGATTTAGTCTGTTAGCTGATTCACTGTTTTTTTTTGTTTTTTTTACTAGCTACTGTGTTTACATAGGACAACTTTAGCGGGTGTATGTTCTGAAATCATTTTATAATTTTTTCAAAATTGTTTTTTGTAAGAAACAGCGAGTGAAAAGGCGTATCAAAGTGAACCCCTGCTCCATTGAACTGAATAAGACCAAAACAATGTACATGAGAACAAAACAATAATGTCATGAGACAAAAGAAATCTGACAGCAGCTCAGAGAACAGTGGTTCTCCTGTATTAGTATCTAGGAACGTGTTAAAAATACATGTCCCTTGTGCTAAAGTACCCTAGAAGATAAAAAAAAAATAAAAAAAATAAAAAGACATACCAATTATGAAAATAATGCAGGCCCGCAGCAGGGCGGTTTAAGACAAAAGAATGTCTGGTGTTAAAATGATTATTAAAAACAACAACAAAAAAAATGATGCGCTAAATAATAACATTTGTCATAATATCATAATAGTGAAAATAAAATTAACAAAAAAAAAAAGAGAGAGAATCTTCTCTTAGTGCTACCAGTAGCCTTTGACAATCGGGGAGGTTTGGCGTCGACAGGACAGAGAAGCAAGCTGCCAGTCTGAGCTGTCACATCCGTACAAGAGTTGTCGTAGTTGTCGTAGTCATTGTACTGTTTCTTTTTATTATTTTTAAAGCAAAATCTCTGTGTGGTAAATCCGCGTGGATCTCTGTGATTGGTTGAACCCGTCGCCGGGTCCGCAAGCACGTCCCTTTCTCCTCCCCTCCGGTAGCTGTGTGAGGGGAGGGGGGGAGGGGCGGGTATGGGGGGGGGGGGTCAAGTGATTGGATGGCGGCTGAGATGGGACACTTGGCACACTCCTGAGAGGTCTGACCAGGGAGGCTGCTCGGTGGGAGTGGTTACGTTGCATAGTGGTCAAAGCTCCCCAGGTACTCCAGTGCTGCCCTGTAGCACAACTGGTACTGGTCCTGCAGGGGAGAGGAAGCCTCAGTGAGTGTTTGTTTGTTTATGTTTACATGCACGGTATGTTGTGCGTCATTTAGGAGAAACAATTTACATGCATTTTCATATCCTGTTCGCAAGTATCCGTGTGCGTATGAATAGAGGGCTTTCAGGTGACAGGTGACCACAGAGCTTGGCAACAGTGGCTGGTTGTGTTTCTAAATTTACGACTCAGCCATCTCAACAGTATGGAATAGACATGGATCATTTCTGTGCTGTTTTTGAAAACTGATCATTTCACCACTGATACATCTGATTGATTTTGTGTTTGGATATTGTCAGCTTTTTAACAAGTCAATCATAGTATCTGGTCAGCTGCCCTTCACCGTCTTGTTGTAAACACATGTGATTTGCACACTAGCTAATGCATCTAGTAGAATCTAGTGTTAGTGGCTAGTAGTCACATCTTAACATTAACATCAGTTGCTTTGCTAAGTTAGTCTGCTAGCTAATTAGTTAGCTAACAAAGCCAAAAACCAACTGTTTGTTCAGGTTAACTGAGCTGACTCTTCTCAAGCTACAACTGGCAGTGTTTTGGAGTAGAGACTAGGACCAAAGACGAGACAGTTTACTGCGTCACAGTAACCTAAACAAATGGAAACAAATCTGGCACCATCATGGAGGCCAGATGTGGTTCTGAGTTCTGAGGAGATTTGTGATGTAACTGCAAGGCCTCTATAAAAAGAATATCAGTCAAACAGTGAATTCTTTGTTTTAGTGGAACACCAGATCAATGGGTTTACCACATAAGGACAATTCAGATAATGTCAGGTAAAGTTATCAATCACAGAGAAGAACACTAAAATGACTTTCAGATACTGTCCTGTGATTGTCTAAACTTTCTGCCACTCGCTGTGTTGTCCTTTGTAGCAAAACCCGGTAAAATCTGGCACTCCAAGCAGGTTAAGAAATCAAACGCTTAGTATTATTTGCACTGTTTAACCCCGGGCAGTTACCATGGAAACAGAACTGACTTACACACAACGGCTGCAGTCTGTTTTAAGGAGCGGTTAACCCATAACTGGGATTTTGAGTATGAGCGATATCTGAGTCAGTATTCTGTCCTCACCTCCGTCTGCACCATGGCAGGCCGCTGGGTGCGAAGCGTCTTCACCGTCTGGAAGAGGTCGACCACGCCCTCGTATCTCATCCTCTCCAGCACGATGCTGAGGGTGATGAAGACGCCGGTCCTGCCCACACCGGCACTGAGGAGCACACACAGCAGCATTTGTTAAATCAAGGAATTGAAGCTTATTCTACTTTTGCACCTAATTTCAAGTTGCTCTGAATAAGGGAGTCTGCTATATTGCCTTTAATGTAATTTAATGTAAATGCAGTAGGAGGAGAGCCCACATAAACATCGAGTATTAGACATTGCATTATTATTACGGCATGGTTACTTTGTGTCCTTATAATGCACTGCAAATATACACCAAACATTCCTGGGTCAATTAGTATTTGTATATACTTCTTAAGAGTTTGGAAAACCACTTGAATGGGCTTTGAAACACAGGACAACACACACAAGTGCCAGTTTAGACAATCACAGGAAATCTGGAATTTGGAATTTTACTCCTCTGTGATTATCTGAACTGTCCTGGTGTGGTTAACTCCACCCATCTGGCACTTCATGCAGAAGTAGAAAACAAACACTAAAAATTATTTGTGAATGCAGTTTGACCCTAGTGAGTGAGTTGTAAGAACACTGATGTCACATGATCAAAATACAAACAGAAATATCTTGCTAGCACCTACAAATCTCTGAAATGGCAACCCGCTCATGTGCTTTCTTCAACACACACACACACACACACACACACACACACACACACAATGCCATCCAGTCTCCTTACCTGCAGTGTACAGTGATTGGTCCATCCTGTCCAAACTGCTCCTTGGTTTTGTGCACTTGGCCAATGAAATCAATGAAGCCTTCCCCGGTTTTTGGCACTCCTTGCTCGGGCCAGTCAGTGAATTGGAATTGGCGGATTGTTCTGGACTGGCCGTCCTGAGGGCAGCAAACACAGAGTTTATTTATGTTAAAGAGGCACAGCGTATTGACAAAAAGACAAACTGACACATAGGTGACATGTACGGTTTGCATAATGCACCACTTTTCAGTAGCTTTACAGTGTAATGTGGGTTGTGGGTGTAACTGGCCAGATTAGTTCTCTTCAAAGCTCGAATTTATGTCTACAACCACATAACACTCTGCTGTACTTTGTGGTTTGTGCTTCACACATCTCTGTGCCCTGCACCCTCATGTCCACTCAACCAAACATGCAATATAGTATTTCACTGAATGAGACTTGATACAGTTTTCAGAAATCAACCGCACCACAGGATATAGGCTGCAGACCTGGGTGTTATCATATGACTGGTTTATAAGTGTTTTGAGTTTGCATGTGCGCATATGAAGAGTTCATTTCCAAAATGCTATATTTCCATTTTGGAAAGAAATTGCTACATGAAGTTCATCATTGTGTCACATACTGTGTCACATTTTTCAAATGGTGGATATCTTATTTTGGAACAAAACTCTTAAAACTCTTAACACACACATATATATATATATATATATATATATATAATACATAAAATACATACATATATGTGGTGTGTGTGTGTGTGTGTGTGGGATTAGAGTGGTGCTGCTGCTATGTGCTGTGGGCCTTCTGATGACAGCCAAGTGTATTTATAGCCCATTGAAACCACTGCATCACAGGGAGTTCCAGTACTGGCCTTGGGGATTGGAGGCTCTGCTTTTCATGTATTTCACAGAGATCTAGCGCATACACACACTAATGCATGTGCACACACACTCACACACACACAATCCAGAGAGCACACATGCCGTTGCTAAATCCGAGTAAACATGTTTGACGGCGCATTCACTTTATGTCAACCTGTCAAGAGAAATAACACGGGCCGCGTTCTGATCATCTCTACCTTGAAATCACAGTCTGCATAATTTTCAACACTTACTGCGACTGTCAGTATTTGTATGGAAACCTAAAATTAAGATGGATTTAGGCTGGATGGCTGCATTTGTGTAAAATGCCAATCACCCACTACCCGTCCCACCAAGACATACACACATAAACACACGCACACACACGAAGGCAAGACATTTTCAAATCCAGCGTACCCTGGCATCTGTGACTTTGAACTCTCGGAGGATGTACTGGGGCATGTTGTACTCGGCCATGGGATCCACCACAAAGTACTGGTACCTGGCTGAGCGCTCCGCTGGCCAGTACTGATGGCACTTTTCCTGCAAAAGAAAAGACAAGCAGAAACATTAGGCACCTATATTAGATGAGTCATTCCAAAATGAGATATCCACCATTCGGAAGAAAACTGACCCTTACAAAATGATTACTGGCATAAAAGTGCAGCATATGTAAGTTATCAGCCATCTTAAGTCATCAGGAGATTTTTGTTTACCCAATAGTTATGTTTTTGATGCTGGAATCATCTGTGGTTTTGAAATATTGACATTCATTTTAGTTAGCAAAATATTTCCATAATTTGTTTATGTTCTTTGCTAAAGCAATAAAATGTGTGAGGGTTTTCTTTGCTGTAATTATGGGTGAGAAGGTGATGCAGCGAGCTATAAAATGCAGTCGAGTGACTTTCAGCGCCACCACAGTATCCATAATCACACAAAACAAAGTACTCCAGCGTATTTATGGCTTTTATAAAACAGTTACCAAGGCGAGTGTGCTGTTTGAAAGGTTTCTTTTAAAGTTGTGTATATACAAAAGAACAGAAGCAGGAGGAAGCAAGATAAATTGCTATTTACCTCCCTGGTTAGCACAAGATTTAACATAGAAACTAATTCAATTTTTCATAAAGCATGGCATAGTCTTGCTGTAAGGGGAATTATCAGCATGTTTGGAATGCAACCAGCTACCAGCTTGGCAGTTTCAGTCAAGATGCATTCCAACCATACTGAGAGTGTAGCTTAGTTTCAACCAAGTTATCAGCATGGCTGGAATGTATCTTTGACCAATCTGATACAATAGCTTGGCTGAAACTGCCCGGTGTATAAAGCTTGTGTGGGTTTTCATCCCCTCAATTCACCAACATAGCAAACATTCCCTACAGGTGTTGCATGTATTTACGTGTGTGTGTGTGTGGTATGTGTGAATGCATGTGGCTGTGTGTGAGTGTGTGTGTGTGTGTGCCTGTCTTACCCGCCCCATCTCTCGTAGTTTGGTGAGCATGACTACGATGGTGGAGTTGTGCTCCCACAGCATTCTCCAGAAGTCTTCGGTGGTCTCGGCCAGGGGGCCCTGGGTGGCCAGGTAGGCCTTCTGCTGCCTAAAAACACCAGAGCGAGGACACAGCGAATTAATACTAAACATAATAATAATAATATTTATTGATATGGCACTGTATTACAAAGCACATCACAAGCAATAGCCAGAGAACCCATTTGAAAGATCATTTAATAGTAAAGAAATGTTGTGCTAGAGCAGTTAGCAGAAGGCTGTTATTCCCCCCACTTTGGAAGTATTAGTGAAGTGCTAAGTGCCGGACAGAATACAAGACAAAAGTGGAGTCCATACACTGACAGCTACAGCGTTATACAATATAAATTCTATACTATTCAAATAAATACATACGACGAATAAATCCACAGGCCTTGGGAACAGCTTTCAGTGTGCGGACTCTACTTTTGTTCCATGAAATCGACATATGCCATTTGATGGACATTTGTATACAAAAGTGCCTTACAGTACCGTAAGTGCATACATTTGTAGTAAAGATGGCCTCAGCAGGAATCAAACCCCACGCAGAATGTTGAATATAGATATAGATGTGTGTGGGGGTTCGGTTGTCCTTGAACCATGTGCTGTGTTTCTGTAGCAATGGCACCAAGACAAATCCCGTACATTTAATGTACTTGGCAATTTGTACACGGCAACTAACCATAGCAATATAAGTGCCATGCTCTACCACTGAGCTATACAGGACCGTGGATATGCACAGGTCCTATACTTCCCCCTACTCCCTATCTGTAACAGAGCACAGAGTGAGAGCGCTTGATATGCTCACACAACTAGGGATGAGCTCATGTGCTGAGGTGCCAATGCAGTGCTAGTGTCCTACGTGACTTTGGCCCAGATGAGCAGTTATTTTGTCCAACAGGAGGTGGCAGCAGTGCACCGATCAAGATAGGGGGGCGGGGGGCGGGGGGGTGAGCTGAGTAATCCAACATACAATACACGCATGAGCAACACTCAAGCACGTACACACTCACATGTCTGCAGTGCATGTAGGCTCGCATATACAGTAGCTTTGCACGTATAGACATACAAAGACGCATAGACACGCAGAACACGCACACACACACACACTCACACGCGCACACACACATACTAAGCCACGGGTGAACAACTAATGAAGGTGCTGCAGGCAAGGCACTAATGTGGAACCGGGAGATTAGAATGTGCTCAGGGCCTCGCTCGCACAAATAAAGAAACGACAGATCGGTGGAGAGGGGAGGCGATGGCGTGAGAGGAGGGGTAGGCAAGGGAGTGAGGAGTCAAATTAAAGAAAAGAAATGGAGGAAAGAGAAATGCAGAGGAATAGAGGGGGGGGAAAGGGGGAGAGGTACAAAGTAGAGGGAAGACGGAAAGGAGAGTGTGAGGAGATGAAAAGAGTAAGCACTGTTTTTTTTCTCCTGCCGGTCATCAGAGCACAAAGTAGAACTGACTGTTTTCTCTTACTGATTTTGGCTGCGAAGAGTGGAGGGAATGAGAGGAGAAGAGAGAAGAGGCGAGAAGAGAAGAGAAGAGAAGAGAAAAGGAGAGAAGAGGAGAGAAGAGGAGAGAAGAGAACAGAAGAGGAAACGAGAGAAAAAGATGTGAGGAAAAAGTACAAAGTAGAGAAGGGAGGAGAGGAGAAGAGAGAACAGAAACGGAAAGGAAATGAAAGGTAAGGAAAGAAATGGAAAGGGAATGAAATGAAATGAAAGGAAAAGAAAGGAAAGGAAAGGAAAGGAAATGAAAGGAAGGGAAAGGAAATTAAATGAAAGGAAAGGAAAGGAAAGGAAAGGAAAGGAAAGGAAAGGAAAGGAAGGGAAAGGAAATTAAATGAAAGGAAAAGAAAGGAAAAGAAAGGAAAGGAAAGGTATGCCTATGCGGTCACAAGCCTCTGTCTCAATGTATTCCCACAACACTGCCTACACTAACATACGACTCACACCTTTCCCGTGCAATACTGCCTATGCTCAAATTCAACAAGAGAGCAGAAGCGCAATTACACCCTGAAAATCTTCAGTAAATACACAGAATGAATGCCACATTTTATATTGATAGGGTGGACCCCTCTGAGCTCCCCCAAAAAATGCCCCCTAGCCAAAACAACCCATATCACACAATACTGACTGCTCTGCACACAGTGTCCCGATGAGCACGCTGCCAAACAGCACAAAGCACTCTCTGCATCATCCCACATGACTGCAGTGCTTCAGGACATAGTGTTTCATTTCAACCTCATTACAATGCTAAAACTCCAGCCTGCATCGGAGCATATCCAGGGCTCGCGCCCCTGATAGCGTAGCTGGAATCAATGCTTCGCCTCTCATTAGCTTAGCATATTATTGGCTTTTCTTGAAGGCGCTGGGGTGAAGGGCACTGGAGGCCCCTGTTTAGTTTTTATTTATGCCCGGGCTTTAAAAGCGGCTTAATTACACAGCGCTGCCGGTGCACACAACAGGTCCCCACCCGGATCTGTCTGCCTCTGCCACGACATTGGGATGGAAAATTAAGATGGAGAGTGAGAGAAGAGGGTGGGAAGAGAGATAGGGGGCAGGGGGAGACAGATAAAGGGTGGGTACAAAGAGACACAGAGAGACAGAAGGGGGTAAAAGGAGACAGAGCGAAAGGGGCAGAGAGCAGGAATGAAAGGGGGATATAACGAGAGAAAGAGAAGGAGGGAGAGAGAGGGAGATGGGGCGGGAGGTGTTTGGAAAACACACTTCATTACGATACTCTCTTGCTGCAATTATGCTATTTACACAGCGACAATGGAGGGTCGGCCTCTGCGGAGCACCTTTCATTAACGACAGGATTGGAGAAAGAGGAGGAGGGAGGAGTGGTGGAGGTGGAGGTGTTGTCTCTGTCACGGCCGGGTGCGGAGCAGAACCCCGTACGGACCGGATGGTATTTCACGCTCGCTAAATCCATCCCTTCCCTTTACAGTTCATCTATAGAAGTATTCCGCTCTATCTCTCTCCATACATATACTGTATATATATATATAAAACAGTAAGAGAGAGAGCTGCCTTTTCATCTTCCTCCCTCTAGGAAGCAATTTGGACTCACAGAGCACATGAGGACAAGCAGTAGCTCCAGTATGGAAGCAGTAGTCGCTCTGTGCAAGTGAACCACACTGACAGGAGGTAATTCTTTGAGAGCAACTGGATACTGCCCACAATAACCTTATCTTCAATATCTCCCCATACATTTTTATCTATACCTATTCTATAGCGAATATCTATTTTTCATACCTTTTCATACCATAATAATCTTTGATGACAGAAAGCAATTTCAGACCTGTCACCCGCACCCACAGATATACACCCATATTGCTCTCTCACCACCCCCCACGGTGCGTCCCATGCTGACCTGTAGCCGTCGATGCAGCTGGCGTTGATGTAGTCGGAGCCCTCCACACCGCGGATGGGCTGCAGGCAGACTCGGGTGGACTCAAACGGCATGATGTTGACCAGACGGTTCTTGAACTTGTTGCAGGGCAGGTTGGCGCTGATGAAGCGCGACGTGTGGGCTTTGGAGTTGGCCAGTCTCTGTTAAATGGAAGGTGAGGAGAAACCAGACAGGATGAGATGGAGAGAAAAAAGAGGAGAGAGAGAGAATTAGTGACCTGTGACCTGGAGTAAACAAACAAGGAAGTCTAGAACGCTTCTCTGTCAAGTCTCTCTTTTTTCTTTTCCCCACACACTCAGTGTATCCTGTCACGATAAATAAGAAATCCTACAGAAGGTAAGACGTCAAGTCGGACCAGAGAAGGGTGGCATCCATTTTAGATGAAATACCTGCTGGCAGGTATAACATAGTGCAGCTAAGTGCAGTGGACGAGGCTCTCATAGAGCCCCACTGCTTGGGTGGAGGACTGGAGGCGTGACAAGCTCTGGCGCTGGCAGTGGACAATGCACAGATGGACAGCACAGGAGTGTGTACAGAGAGCCATGGTACTCCACGAGAGTGTGTGTGTGTGTGTTACGGCCAGACTGTGTGGGCATGGACGCTGTGGCCCCACATACGCCGCATTCATTCTCACACTCTCCCTCATTCTCTGTCGTTGGCAGGAGTGTAGATGCTATTATCACTTCAAACAGAATGGATCATGGTCATAAGAGGGCTAATGGCAGTGCTGGGCTGGGAGGAAAGTGTGTAATAACATCACAGTCGATGGCTATTGACAGAAGGTGTGCGTGTGCGTGCGTTTGCGAGTCACCTTGAACACCAGCTGTGTGTATGTTTGAGTGTCAGTCATTTTGTAACTCTTGCTGTGTGTGTGTGTGTTCACGTGTTTGTGTGTATCTGTTCTGGTTGTACCGAACCATGTGTGCCCGTACTTACTACGCTACTACTAGCTGTTGATACGTCCCAGCACCAATGTCACAGAGACAAATTCCTGGACATTTATTTATTTGGCGAATTAAGCGAATCTGACTCTGACATGCAACGGTGCGTACGTTACACACCTTGAACTCCAGCTCCATGGCGGTGACTGTCTCGCCGGGTGGGGGCTGGGTGAGTTTCTGGATGTGGGCGTACAGGTTGCGGGCGGGAACCTCGGTGTTGCCGCAGGTGGCGGCCTCCAGCAGGGCTTCGTGGATGAAGATGTACTGGTCCTCCGTCTGGACCATGTAGTTCCTCTGGGCGCGCATGCACGTCACGTGGCCGTAGATGTCCACGGACTTCTCGTGCTTCATGCGCTCCAGCATGGCCTCAATCACGATCAAGCAGCCCGTCCTGCCCACGCCCGCACTGGGGGAGAGCGGAGAGGAGAGAGGAGAGAGGAGAGAGAGACAGAGAGGAAGGGTGAATATTATAAGATAACTTAAGATAGAAGCATAAGATTATACTTTACTGTCCACTAGCTAAAAAAAATACACATTTCTTCCATCCATACAGGTTTTAAAGTTCATCAACCAACCACCCACCTCCCCCCAGAAATATCACATTTTCCTGAACACTTCTTTACACCTCATTACATTACACAGTATGCAACCAGTTCAGAATTCCATATCCTAAGCGCCAATACACAATTTCCGAGTAGGACAGTTAGTTTTGACTAGGGAGGAATGGGTGTGATTAATCTTAAAGTAGATTAGATGGGGGTTTATCTGTAACTGGTGTATTTTAGATGTATAAAAGATAGAATAGACTGTAGACTGTATTAAATGCAGATGAGAAATCAATGAAAAGCACCCACACACACGCTTTGGGCCCAGCTCACTAGTCATTCACAATTCTCTCCAGTAGCGTCATCGGGACTGATGTAAGAGCAACTGGGCAAAAATCACCTATTTAGAACAGGTTTTTTTTTTGATTGTTGGTAAATAGGCTGCCATACAGGCACCAGCTCCTTGCTGTAATATTTCAGAAGAAAGGGGTAAAAGGGTTCATGTTGTTGGGGACAGAAGATTACGTGCATTTAGATGTTGGAAAGCACAAGCTACCTGGCTTACTATGATCTCTACCCGCTCTGCTCTCTCCAAGGTGATGGACTCCAGCACTTTATTACATGTTGTTGTGAAAAAGGTATTGAGTTTGTTAGCAAAATACATCTCACTGTCAGCCATAATAGATTTGGTTGCCTTAAAAGCATCCTGCAGGTGTTGTTATTGCAACTGCTTCGACCTCCTCAATTTCCCCTTCAGCTCCTTTCCTGTCCTGTGTATTTATCCAGTATCAATTATCTTGAATACCAATTTCCTCAAGTTCATAGTTTCCTTGATATCCTTAGTTATGTAGGACTTATTGTTTGGATACACCTTCACTGTTTTTGTAGGTATTAGTGATTGCACACAGTAATTAATATAATTTGTGGTCACCATACACGCATTGTCCAGGGCACACTGTGCATTGAAGACATGCCTTTAGCGCTTCTTTGCTGACCTTTTGTTCATGTTTTGTGCTCTTAAGCTTAGTTCTATATGTAGGAATACAAATACATTGTGGTCTGAATTTGATATGGGTGGTTGACACCTAGATGTATAGGTCTCTTTCAAGTTCACATAACACTTGTCCAATATAATTCCCCTGTGTTTGACAGTTCATGTATTGCTGAAAACTGGGCATCGTAATTTCCAGGTTGCACTGGTTTAAATCCCCTAGCAAGGCAGCTGGGGCATCAGGGAGTTTGTGCACACACTCTGCATTTGTGACTGTGACCTGAGAGACTGGGTGGAACGTACACAACATACACAATTATGCAGCCAAATTCCCGAGGGAGATAAAAGGTCTTAACCCCAAACACAGGATTTCAGCATCTTTGTTGCATGCGGTGTCCTGGATGGTGTATTGGTGACACCGCTGATCTTTGATGTAAAAATAAATGCCGCCTCCCCTATTCTTTCCTGAGTTCCCATTCCTCTCCGCCCGCACAAGAGAGAAGGCATCTGCAGTATATCATACAATAAGTAGGCCTATCACTAAAGAAATGTGATGGCGAGAAAGTCAGCAACGCCAAAGATATGCAATCAGCGGTTCATAAAATAATACCAGTACTGATACAAATTCTGATACTGATAATGACACTAATACCAATTTATTTATATGAACAAATACTACTAATACTAACACATTTTGTTCATAAAAAGCTTTTCAGGGTGCTCAAAGGCACTTTTAAGTAAACATCAAAATAAGAACACAAAAAAAGAACAAAACATAAAATCGGCAATTATAGAGCAGTGTCTATAAAACAGACAAAAAAGCAGCTAATTTCCTGATAATTTATTTTGCTAACATTTGTAGGAAACACTGTTTAAACCCTTTCTCCAAACCCTGAACCTAACAAAAACAAGTAGTCACAGGTAGTTATTTCTCGCCTGTATGCATCCAGACCGAACCCCTACCCACCTGCAGTGGACCACCATGGGCCCGGCGTCTGGAGGGTTGCAGGCCTTGACCCGTCTGAGAAAGGCCAGGATGGGGGTGGGGTACTCCGGCACCCCGTGGTCCGGCCAGGCCATGAACTGGAACTGGCGCACCTCTCTCTTCTCACTGGAGCCATTCTGTGGGGGAGTGGGAGAAGTCAATACAGAGAAAAGGTGTAAACATGAGCTCAAAAGGATACACTGACATTGTGAACGGTAATTGGCTGGGTTTTTTTTTTTAACGAGAAACTTTTTTACGGAAATTTTTTTTGACAGGTGAAGGACATCCTTCCAAACATTGTATATCCATTTTGGAAAAGAAAAATGCAGCTGAAATTGCTCAGTCAATATTTGAAAAGCATGGGTGAATCAATTCTCAAAAATGTATTGTTTTTTATAGTAACATAATCTGCTTTACTTTCATGCCAAAGAGCATTTTGTAAGAGTATGAGTCAGTGTTTTGGAATGGCAGATATCTAATTAGAAATTTAACTGTATTTGCCCAACAGTTTCCGTAAAATGCCTTCTTAGCATTATTACCATTCCTGATTAAAACGAAGCAACTGCTGCAGCTGGAGGCTCGCTTTCAGTGAGGAATCCTAATAATAATACTTGTAAGAAATTACAAGTAATACAAAAAATGTTAGGGAAGTTGTCGGACCAATATTTCCCTCCACAGTGAATATTTTGGGAAAGGATGAATAAAGGGAAAAAAAAACATCTGTCTCAACATCAAAGCTCCACTAAAATACATGAATCAAAGTGACCTGAAAAAATAAAATCCTTCACTGACTCTTGGAGAAAAACAGACAAAGCTTAAATGTTAAAAAAACAGCACATTTCAGCTGTAATAGCCTTGATCAGGATTAAGAAAAATAACAATACACATTTTAAAATGCGACCGTTCAACTACACCAACTGGAATAACCTGCCAAGAACCAAATCCTTCATGACCATGCCTTGCTATAAGGTTAACTGCAAATGAAACAGGCCGTACCTTGTAGAGGGCGAAGGTGCGGACGCTGTATGTGGCGAGTTCCACAGTGTCCAGCATGGTGACCTGGATCATCCCATAGGTCTCTGTTCCTCGTGCCGGCCAATACTGGTCACACTTCACCTGGCAGAGCGAGAGAGAGGGCACACGGTCAGGAATGGACTGCCGCTAACATCCACCACAAAGATAGTAAGTGGCTTGCAGAATCAAACTGATTAAAAAGAGGAAAGGCTTAGAGAGTTCAGACCATCGACAGTGTGTCCATTGTCTAATTACAAGCGGATTGGAAGCAGACCAGTACTTAGAATCAGCTCCAGCACCAGCAGTGTTATGTATCCCCTCAAAAACCCCCATTTGAGCACCAGTGAAACAAGTCTAGTGCGGGTGTATGGGTGCGCACACTCGAGGCAGGCTTCAAACGGAAATTAAAAAGCCCACTTTGTTTCACCAGCCTATGATTATTTTCAATTAGCTAATTGTCGGGTGGATCGCAACCCTTTGTTATGTTCGCTTTTAGCACATTTGTGATGACTGGGCGCTGCGATGTGGAGGGAGATGTGTCTAAAAGCCCGTGGCCTGTTGTGACGGGACAGCAGGTCCGGCCACCTGGCTCCATATGTCCACAGGACAAACTTGACTGTGGACGAGTCTGGGGCTAAAGCTCCTCCATCCCCTGGCATGGAGCCTTATCGCCTCACTCTGTGGTCTCTATGTAGATGGCAGGGTGGCCTAGCGGTTAGAAAGAGACTGTCGTGTAACCAAAACATCACCCGCTCAGTCCCTACTAGGGATGGGACGATATGCTTGTCTCATGATACGATTCGATACGCGATATGGGGTTCACGATTTGATACAACGATTCGATGTAATAAATGAAAGTTCAATGACAAAATGACGTGATGTGCAGAATTATGTTTGTAAAAATGTCAAGTGCAAATAATATAATTTGGATGGAGAGCTTGTGAAATTGTGATGGGCAAGCCGGCTCATTTGTGATTACTACAGGAGAATAAAATGTAGCTAATACTGCGATTCATTTTTCTGCCCCACGGTAAGTATTGTCACATTTTTGTATTGCGATACATTGAATTTCGATATATCGTCCCATCTCTAGTTCCTACCAATTTGAGCATCAACTGCCATGTGTCCCATGGTCATGAGCAAGACACTAAACCCATGCTCAGTTGTTTTAAGGCGCTCTGGATAAGAGCTTCACCTAAATGCTTAAAATGTAAAATGTGTGTAAAACTTTGTGCGTTAAATTTGTGATTTCAGAGTACAAGTACTACAACTCCGCTGAACTCCCATTTTCGATACAGAGATCGGACAAGTGGAGACGTACTCCTAATGTCACAATTGGTGGGACTTGAAACCTACCGCTATTGATTTGGAATACATGAGGGGAAGGGAGGTGGCGCAGGTAAGCTAATCATATTGATACTGCAGCACTGAGCTGACATTTGGAAGCACCTTAGCTGTCTCACCGGGCCGGGACAAATCGACAAAACAAAATGCGGTAAAATTCACCCCCTCACATTTCACCTCGCTTCTTCACAGCTCACATTCTTAGGCAGAGGCAGAAGCCTGCAGGAGAAACTCAGCTGAGTGATGGGGAACCGCTCGGAGTACAAACATATGGATTAGAAGTCACCACTGTAATGAATATCTCTGTGCTGTTTGAGGTTGGGTGGCATATTCTATCTCTCAAACACACACACACACACACACACACACACACACACACACACACACACACACACACACACACACACACACACCGCAGGTTTCACTATCATCTGCTTCTGCTTTGAAACTTGGCTCTCACATGTCATCACCTGGCCTTTTGCAGAGGGCACAGACCTCTTATCTGGACACACACACACACACACGCACACACACGCACACACACACACACACACACACACACACACACACACACACACACACACACACACAGACAGACAGACAACTGAGTCTCATTTACAAGTCCTCTATCTCTTATCTGACCTTTCAAGGTTTTATCAACTTGTAATGGCAGTAGTAGAGGAAGCTGAAATTTGCCTGGTGCAGGGAACTCATAGTATTTGTCCTGCTGCCGCTCAGTTTGGCGTACGACAGCAGCCTGCTGGCTGGTGGGAGGCTGACTGACTCACCATGTGCGTGTGTGTGCGTGTGTGTGTGTGAGAGAGAGAGAGAGAGAGAGAGAGAGAGAGAGAGAGAGAGAGAGAGGTGTGTATGCATGTAAAGGGGGTAGACAAAACAACAGAAATACCTTAAAATATATGAATATCATGTATCTAATAACAAGTAGGGCCATTGTTTTGTGGTGTTTCGTAATTATCCTGTTCAGCGTCCGTGTCGAGCGTCCGTCGTCAACTTGCGACCCTCTTTGCCGATGCAGTTTGTCCGTGTTTGACATATGTTGTCCTAATTTTCAAGACTGTTCCCCTTGTCACGTTGCATCATTCTGCAGTTTTTGTGACTGATGCCGCGGCAGTTCTGGCACCGACTACTGGAACACTGTTAGCTGCCTCACACTGCTTTAAAAGCGGTAATTGTCAGAGCTCTTTTAAAGCCGACACACACTGCTAATTGGCATTTAAAGTCCCTTTTCATGCGCCGTTTCCATTATTTTGTCCACCCCCGTGTTTGTTTGTTTGTGTGTGTGTGTGTGTGTGTGTGTGTGTGTGTGTGTGTGTGTGGCGCTGTGACTCAGTTACATATGATCAAAGCAGAAGGGGCATGGGATCTGTGACAGAGAACTGCCTCTGAGACACGCTGATATATGGAGAGGAATTTGAAAGCGAGCCATGTATAGTCTAGCTGAGTTCAACTGAGTGACTAATAAAAATCAGCTTATCCAACATTTCCATATAGCAGGCATCCTCAAGGGAAAAATGAAGACTTCTGCTCCAAAAAGACAAAAAAAAAATGACACCTACTCTTTGAAAATGATTGATAGCATGGAGAGCTCAAAATTAAAACAAACGACTCTACTTTTTAAAGGATTGGTAGGCAATTTAAATCCTTAGCTGACAAAACGATCGCTCTTTTACACACTCTCTATACTTTATAGGCATTGAAAGATAAACTGAACTTCAGGTAATGATTTTTTCCAGTGTTTTGGAAATGAAGTCTTAATTTCTAAACTGTGTTCAATCAATTCACAAACGTTGGTACTTGCTGTGCTGAGTCTGGGGGCCAACTTTCATTAGGGCAACGTATGCACACACTAATAAACCATCACAATATTGGCTTCAAATTGATTTCATAAGCAGTACTTTGTGAAGGTAATTAAATAGACCCATCCCTACTTCGAAATCTCAAGTTGCCTGTGTGTTCCTTTTTCCTTTTATAGCATGAATTTATTTTTAGGCAGGCAAGGCTGTTGTTGGGTGAAATCCTCTTAACTACAATTTTGGAGTTTTTACCATGGTGCCGCAGTCTTCAGCAGCCAAATTCAGCGAGTGCAATGAGAGACGAGACACTACACTTCTCTATACGTGAAATCTCATCATGGAGTTGCAAAAAAAAGTTTTGTACAAATCCAGCATTTCACTCTTTGAGCAGTATCTAATTAACAAATGAAGTAAAAGTTGTACTACTGTGAAAATTTAACTCAACTATAAATCCTCACATTTTGGCTGCAATTCAATCTGAATCTCCCTTAATCCTCTTCACATGCAAATGAGTTTTGATGACATCCCACAACAGAAAAACATATTTCTGGTTTCTTCATCTATTAGTTTGCATGGACATTAAAACCTCCTAATAACAATCACTAATTGTATTATATGTTTTTCTATTTTATGTATGTATGTTCTGTGTTAAATAAAAAAAAAAAAAAAACAATAACTAATATATGGTGATGTAATTATTCACCATTTATTATTATTTTTGAATGGCTAAGTAACAATTAATTGACAGTAGTTAAGTTTCTACATTGTTCACTAATTAATAGTAAATTATATAATGTACATAATCTTATTACTGAGTAGTGACACATAATGGATCAGTAAATCATTTATATGTTGTGTTACAGCTGTTAAGGAATTAAATAAAATATTTTTGATTGCCTTAGTTAACAACGTGTGATGTAATCTTTTAAAATAAATCACATTGAGTGTGTCTCTCCTTACCCGTGACTTCTCCTCCAGTCTGGTCATCATGACTACCGTGCTGGATCTCTGCTCCCACACCATCCTCCAGAAGTCGCTCAGCGTCTCCGGCAGCGGGCCCTGCGTGGCGATGTAGGCATTCTGCTTCCTGTAGCCGTCGATGTAGTTGGCGTTGATGTAGTCGCTACCGGGAACTGCTGAAATAAAGAGAGCAAGCTGGGACGTAACTCATATGTTACATGGTATTTATATTTAATCTCATATTGTGCCAAAGATCAGAATCGGAGTAATTTTTTATCACCGAGAGCAATAAATGTACAAAATGTTTTCTTGGTGACACTGAGGCAGAGGGAGACATATTGACAGTTTCAAGGTGCGCACTGACACATATGGTGCAAGGACTCTGACTTTACATGCAGTGAAACATATGATGGACAGTACTTATCACTCTACATATAGATGTTCAACATTCTACAGTATATCCAAAGAAAAAGGACATGTGGGCTTTGTGGTTTAAATAGGAGATTTCTAAAGCAGCAGCTGTAGGCGTACAACATGTCCTTCGTACATCTAAAGGAGGCCTCGGTGCTATCTGAGTGGTCACATGGGCTCGTACCATCGACGGAGGTGAGCACCACTCTGGAGTGGTCGTAGGCGATGACGTTTGCATAGCGGTTCTTTGGCTTGTTGACTTCCATGTTGGAGTTCTCCCAGGTGAACTGCTGGCCCGGATCAACGGACTGTGAGGAACAACAGGAGAAAGAAGAGGAGAGAGAGCGAGAAGAAAGGAAGAAAAAGAGAAACAGACAGAGCAGAGCAATTAAGAGAGAGAGAGAGAGTGAGAAAGGGAGACACAAATGGGAAGGGAGGGAGAGAAAATAACATAAAACAGAGGAACAAAAGGAGTCTCTGGAGTGTCACAGGGGTAAAATAGACCCAGACACATTGATGAGAATGTTCGTTTCAACTGGGAGTTGAATAAAGGCTCCGTTGAAGCCCGCAGGCAACCAGAAACACTCATCCCCTCCCTTATGGGCGGCCATATTGAATTACCTAGTTCTGAGCAGTCGCACGCATGACTAGCTGCGGTAACCATTATTGCTCTCATTCTCCGTCTCTCTTTTTCTCATCGTCTATTTCTGTCTCTTTTCCCATCTTTTATTTCTGTTTCACCCTCTCCCTCCCTGGCTCTCTCTCCATTCCTAGAGTTATCACCTTTTCACTATCCTTCTTGCGTCATGCGTCTCTCTGGCTAAGACGACAGTAGGCTGGATGCATATTGATCTGGGGAGATATGTGGCGGCCTCCCATCCCTTGGCTCAATAATGTCACACAGTCTCTTGTTATTCGGCATCGATCCCCGCAGGCTCATGCCGGAACCATGTCCATCAATTCCCCAAACCTTTCGCCTTGCAAAGCCAGCTGGAGCGAGAGCAACACCTTGGATATTCCTTCACTTACTTGACTTGGATGTAGCCCTAATTGAATTATTAGGGAGTATTTTACGTCAAAACTAGACAGGTCGAATAAAGCGATTGCTTATTTTTGGAGGGGGGTTAGGGGAATGAGCCATGAAGTTATGGGTGAAATAGCATTTGAAAATAATTAGCACTTGTGTTCACTGCATACGAGGCAGGTGGGGTTTATCACATTAGGACAATTCAGGTTAAGCTGTAAATCACAGGTACAGCAAATTGACTTTTAATTACTTTCCTGTGACTGCATTTACTTTCAGGCTCTCACTGTATTGTCCTATACAGTAAACTGGCACCTAGGTAGGCACAAACATGCCATAAAATGTACAGTGCTTTTAGACTCAGGTCTGGTATCCAATTATATGCTATTTGTTTTAGAACCATACATGAGACATGTGGAGTGTTCAGACACAAGAAACCCTCAACAGTAAACAAAGAAAGGCTCCAATAGAGCTCCAAATTGCTCGATAGTAGGAGTCATTTGGGTATGGGCCTATTGCTGCTGATGAGCTCAACACTGCCAATTTGTCTGCCAGCGCCCGCCAGTTTGAAAAGGAACATTTCATTTGCAGTCAAAACATGTCATACCCATCTGAGAGCTCAGTGAAGACAGCGGGCATTGCTAGACTGATGACAACTGGCAAACAAGTTAGGTAGAGAAGGTGGAAACAACTGAGAAGAAAACGCCTATGCTATTCTAGCTGACACGCTGGAAACGCGTTCGAATGAGCATAATGATAGTGCTATGAGGACTGCGGTGTGATATCGCTTCCTACGATAAAAAGACCGTCTGAGTGAGCTGCAGCATGCCTGATTGACAAACACTGCTCGTTACCCAGAGTGCTCTGCTCGGTGTGATGCGGGCTGGCGTTGGCGGGAAAGGGAATTTTCAGGCCGTCCGAAACATCAGGGAGAGGAAGTGGAGAGGCCTCTCTAAACTCTGAGCCTTCGGGTAGGGCACAACGGGAGCAGCCGGCGAACGTGACTGTGACAAAGCGCCCTGAGCTTTGCCACGCTGCCTCGGCTGGCAGAGACGGACGGCCATCTGTCTGGCCGAGGAGGGGGTCTTCCCTAGCTGGGAAGGATTTGGGTGGGGAGGGGACAGGGCAGGGCTGGTTGTAAATGCCTGCAGTCACACAAGCCACTGCTCTGGTGTGATTCGTTTACACTAACTCAACAGGCCTGGGAGGCTATTTGCTCCCCCCCCCAACAAGAAGCTCTACATTCGCTCCCACAGCCTTGTTGGATGTGTCAGTGCAAGGAACAGGGCTGATTAGACAAAATAGAGCGAATAGTCGGAGCAAATTAATAAAAGCCATGTTGTGTTTTTCTGTATTCAAGGATACCTCTCCTCTTTCTCTGTCCTCGGTTAGTCCCACAGCCAACTAACCTCTTACTCTGGCTTACGGCAATCCTTTCGCAAAATGTGCCACTTTAAATGCAAATTCTCCCCCTTCTTTTTTTTTTTGGAGAAAGAACACTGACAAGAGATAATCCCTCACCGAGTTGCATCGGAGAGACCGTTTGCAAAATAACATTCTTCTGGGAAACATCAAGACGCGCACAGATTGCTTAAGCGACTCGCCACCTGCTAGTTTTGTGAAAAAGCATCACGCAGCATTTAATGTAAGTGCTGGTTTCCTGGTGGGACTGGTAATAGAGTTGTAAAAATGACTGAAGAATGTCTATGAAAGAAGTCTTCCATAATCCATTAGAATACATGCATATGGGATCAAAGAGGCATAAACACAACACTTCCTCCCAGACAGGATAACAAAGAAATACATTTATATCCTCGAAAGTGAGGGAACTGCTGATACAGTATTAGTGCGCGGCTCTTACCTCATACTCCTGGGAAAAGCGGA
The DNA here is from genome assembly GCF_048128805.1 of Centroberyx gerrardi. Taxonomy (NCBI): domain Eukaryota; kingdom Metazoa; phylum Chordata; class Actinopteri; order Beryciformes; family Berycidae; genus Centroberyx; species Centroberyx gerrardi. The sequence continues at coordinate 21,903,670 of NC_136009.1, forward strand.
GGCCGTCGTTGGCCTTCAGCCGCTCTATGTGGTCAGCCAAGTCAATAACAGGAATGGGCGGGTGCTCCCTCATTCCTGGGAGAGGGCAGGAAGAGGAAGAGGAGGAGGAGGAAGATGACAAAAGACAAAAAAAAAAGAGAGAATGAGACCTGGCTGTTCCCACAACAGACACGCACATCGACGTACACAAAAACTGGTTTGATCACAGGGTGAGTGAGGCTGCCGGTGGGACCATGAGGTGGCTGTGTAACGGTGAGGAGAGTGCACTTTGTTCAACAATGCATGAAGGGAGGGAGAGAAAGAGAGAGAGAGAGAGAGAAAGAGAAAGGAAGAGAGAGAGCAGAGCAGAGAGCGAGAGAGCGCACAAGTTGAAACAGTTCGGTGACATTTGGTGACATCGTCATGCTAAGTGAGGAAGACAGAGGTGGGACTGGGACGGCGATGCACATGAGTGACTGGGTGAGCATGCTCCTGGAGGGAAGCAGGAGGCAGACATCTCCCTGACTCCACAACGCTCGATTGGAGGTGGGATCAGAGCAAGAACCCGCAAGTCTCAACAAATCAGTCACACTGTCACTTCCCAGAAAGAAAAACTCTGACTGGTCACCAGCCAAAACTTGATTCTTTGAAAATCTCTTTCCCTACAATAAACTATCTTTTGGCCCAGCCTGGAGCGCTTAGGCTGGATTAAATTCAAACAACCCCCCTGCCGCTCTCTAGATTTCTCATCGCCGGGTTATTGGATGATTTATTGCTAATCTACCGACACAAATTCCCCCTGTGCCTCTGAACTTGGCAAGGCTCTGTGCTTAAATGGATTTCTGGGAACTTGCCTTGTGTGTTAAAAGTTAACTGTATGCGACGCATGAAGATGCTTCAAAGTCATCCATAGAGCACCATAAACCTTACAAATACTGTTTTAAGACACACGTAGATCAAGATACACACTTTAAACAGGTGTACATATTAACATTAGTGTCTCTGGCTGAGCATATCTGTAAGGTAATGGGTCATGCTCTCGGATGAGTTGGCGCTACAAGCTCATTATTGCTGCAACGCTGACGACTAATGGCTGGTAACTGTGGCCACTGCACATGATGAGATCTGACCAATTAAACTAATTTAATACTATCACACAGTGGGACCAATGCCATGAGCACATTAGCATCAGTATGTGTGTATGTGCATGTGTGTGTATTTGTATATGTGTGTGTGTGTGTTCAGCCAGGTCTTTAACAGCCATGTTGTTGGTTAAATGGAGAGTGAAGACACAGATAACAAGGCTAATCCACAGCAAGTGTAACAGTCCGCACTGCCCAACTAGCCATGAAGCCATCTAGCCATCCTATGCTTCCTGACCAAAACGGTGTTGTGGAAAGTCCATGGTCATCGCTGCGTCCTTGGGAGCGCCAGGAGGTACAAGCTTGTGGGCTGAGATGTCCGTCAGGATTGCAACGGGGGAATGGGATCAGGAGTGAGACAGAGAGTAAGCAAGGTTGAGGAAAGAGAAGAGGAGGAGGAGATAGATAGAGAGAGAGCCATAGACTGCATGTGTGGGAAATACACAGTAGGTGAGAGAGCAGACTAACTTGGAGTGTTGGGGCAGCGATGAGAGCTGGGACCTGTGGAGAGAGGAGAGTGAAGGGAGGAGGAAGAAGAAGAACCAATCAATGGAGAGGGCTAAGGATCAGACCTGGGCCAAACGGTATCTGCAAATAGTTCCTCGCGTGTTTTTTAACCTACTTGGAGTGCTTGATGGGTGAGGTTTGCCAAATCAGGACAATTCAGATAGTGTCATCTAGGTTGTCAAACAGAAAAGTATGCAAAATACTCTCCTGTGATTGCCTACTGTAAATATTCTGGCACTACATGCTTTGTCCGATGTATCAAACACCACTTATCTCAGTGAAGTATTTGCAAATACTCTCCGGCCCAGGTCTGCCAAGGATAGACCAGGGCAGATTCCCATAGAGACACACATTTGCTGCTGGAGTGCCAGGGGTAGAGCGCACAGTAGTCTGTTTAAGAAACAAACATGCCGGAGACTTGAGCTTGAATCATCTGGGCTACTTCAAAACAATCAGAATCAGAATGAGATTCTTCACCTGCTGTGTGCGAATCAAAGAGAGAAAGAGCGAGAGGACGGAGGAATGGGCTTTTCAATATTCACTCGGTGCAGCCTTGGCGTCTCTTGTGTTTTCACGAGGCAGACGCAGCCTTGGTGATTTTGATAATCACTACTCTTGAAGTCGGCTAGCATAACAGCGAGGCAGAGAGGGGGAGAAAGAGAGAAATGTTGAGGTAGAGAGAGAGAGAGAGAGAGAGAGAGAGAGAGAGAGAGAGATTACCCTACAGGGGAAAATGGAAGACAAAAGAGAAAAGAGGTGGAGTGGGAGGATGGGAGAACAGGGCTCTTTTAGAACGGCGGCACTGCTTAATTCCTCTGCAGGGGTTCAAAGGGGCTGGGTGTGCGTACGGGGAGTGGGATCTTTAATAACCCGTGAGAAGGGATACACACTCACTCACACACACACACACACACACGCACACACACACACACACTCACACGCACACAAAAACACACACACACACACATGCGCACAGGGGTTGACATTTTCTCTCAGCTCCATTGTTCCCTCCGCCTGGCTCACCTTGACATCAGAGGCAGCAGGACTCATTACCAGCTGGGGGGAATGAAAGGAGCTCAGGAAGGGAGGAGGGAGGAGCGAGGAGGACGGGGGGAGGAAGGAGGAGATCAGGAGGAAAAAGGAAGAGGGCTGATGCTGAGGCGGGCACCCTGACAACCCCCCTCGCTTCACCGCTGCACGCGGATGGAATGCGAATTCTCTCGGGCCTAGCTCCAATGCTGCCGTCCAACGCTGGCTACGGCGGTTACGTACACGATCTGTTTATTTTCTGTTACTGAACAATTTATTGAGCTGGTCAGGTTTACAGCCTGAGGGTAAGTGACAAAAGTATGCAAAGTAAGCAGGATAAACGTGAATTTCATACGCTGACACCTTCTGCAAAGCGCCAGTAAACAAGAGATCCATCAAGAGGGAGAAGAAGGCAGGTATTCATTGCAAAACTAGATCGTTGCTGGAAAGGCTGAATAGTTTTGTTGAAAAAGAGAGTAATTCTAAAATGCAATAACTACTGTTTGAAGAAAAAAAAAAACAAAAAAAAAAAAACAAACTACTTTTGCAGAATGCTGGTATGAAAATGAAATATATTAAGGAACACTATTAAAGATACGAGTCACCTTAAGATGTTTTCTTTCAAAGTACTTTTGTTGTTGAGGATAGGATCGTCTGTGTTAGTACTGATTGAAGAATGATTGAAGAATTTCAGGCAGAGTTTTTTATTTTCATTTTGGAATGAAACCCTTCATCTCCCCGGGGAGTTATTTACCCAAGAAAAGTTGACTGAGCACGCATGCTCTGTTTCAGCAATGCTCTGATTTACACACATTCACACCTGGGAGCTGCCCAGTACAACCAGTTTTCTACTATGTAGCCTTGAGCAGCTCCACTGGAACAAGTGGGGGTTAAGTGCATTGCTCAAGGACACCATGGTAGTTGTTGAGGGAAAGGAGAGCGCTCCGTTTCATTCAGAGCTAGGTATCGATAGAGCGTTGTTCATTACCTGGGGTCTGGTAGTTGAGCCTTCTCATCTCCACAGGGTCGGAGGAGTTTGCCAGCAGGGAGTCCTTCACCCCACCCGAGTGCTCATCCTTCGGTAGGGGCGACGCCCGCTTCCTGAAGTGGCAGAGACAGGCAGGAAGGCGTTAACCACAACATATTGAGACCACTCACACACTTAATACACTCGCCAACAATTTTCTCAAGCCAGCTGCAAATGGCAATGACAGAATGACTGAGAATGACACTGTTGTTTCCTCTGATATATGATGAGGAAACTGGTGCAGGGACTGTAGGAAAGTAGGCATCTTCACTCTGTTGCACACTTGATGAGGTTAATGGTATAGTTAATGGTTCTCAAAACTAGTTTTAAAGATTGGCCCATTCACCAGACAGTAGAGTCCAGGGCATTACCCCTTTAGTTTGCCAACTGGAATTTAATGTGTTTGAAGACACGCCATCATCTCCCTGGAGTGGGCTAGGTTGGGTTTGTTTGCTGCTGGATAGATGACAGCTGCTGTGTGGGTATGTGTACATATGTGTGTGTATTTGTGTGCAGCAAAGGTTTTAATGTGTGATTTTCACTGCTGTGTGGTAGCGTGTGTGTGTACTAACAACACATTGTGTTTACTGGCTTTCCAGATTGAGAGGAAAACAGGCGGATGCTGTAATTAGCTCATCAGCTGGGTGGCACAACACTGGGTAATTAGACCAGTTCTGCAGCACCTGCGCTGCCAGGCCTGGCCTAGCTGAGCCTAGCACAGAACAGCACAGAACAGCACAGCACAGCTCGGACTGGCTCGGCTCAGTCGACCGTGGCTTTCTCCATCAGGCGGAGAGAGGGAGAGAGAACGCAGCTTGCCTGTATTCTAATGTTCAGACAGCCAGCATCTGTTGACGCACACACTCAAACAGGCGCACAGATGTATATACACCCTTTCCCTCTCTGTGTGTGTGTGTCTCTCTCACTTACACAACCACAACCACACACACACACACACACACACAAACAGCTGCAGACTCACAAGCCTCCTGACTGCAAATGGAAATGGGCGGAAGGAAGCGTCAGGGCGCCCTGTGGAAATTTCACATCTCATTGCACTCCATTTGCAAGTGGCGAGCGTGGGTTTTAGGCAGGAGCAGGGCCTTCTGTTGAAGCCTGACATGGTGAGAATACATAAAGCTAGTGCACACAGCCTTACCCCGGTCCACCTCAACCGCTGGGGCTCGGGCCTCACCACCACCTGTTATCTGATGCTGCGGGGGCTTAAGCTAATGCTAGCAGCGTGACCGCTAATCTACGACAAGCATCTCTTCCTTTCCAACCGAGAGCTGAGCCAGACCGTGTCCGGTTTTCCCAGGGCCCACTGCTGGGCTGGGGTGGGAAGGGGGGAATGAGTTGGGCATCTGTGATCTCTTCTCCACACCTCTCCTCTCTCCGACCCAATCAGATGCCAATCTACACCACGCTTTAGTGCTGGGCTAACACAAACATGGCAGCAACCTCAATGGGGGCATTCATCGGAAGGCTCAAAGTGAGGGTTAAGATGTGTGAGAAAGTAAGTGCAGGTGAGTGTGTGTGTGTGTGTGTGTGTGTGTGTGTGTGTGTGGTACGGGGTGTGCTTAATAAGAGCAGAACAGGGCCCTTTGTTGAGACTCCTGCCACAAGGAAGTGGTGAGAGGGGAAAAAAAGGCTAAAAGTGGAGGAAGGGGTCTCGGTGGAAAATGTCAGCTTAAAAGATGGGAACATTTCTGTTTCAGCAGTCTCCCCGTCTGGCATTTACTTCACAATGGCCCATTCAGCAGCAGGTGAGGGCTTGGCATATTCAGATGGGGCCAATCTTGAAGGGGTGCGCTGACACAGGCTGGATAATGAAACACAGCACGAAGACAAACCATGGCAGACAGGATGATCTGAGGGGGAACACTGGCACTAGATGTGGAACATGCACTGGTACATGGACGTGACCCAGGGGTTCCTTTGACCCCAATTATCAAGGGCTGCAGAGTCTGCTGCTTCTCATCTCTTCTAGCTGAACAAATGAGACTAGGCAAACCAATTTTAAGATGTTTTCTTTTATTCCTGTCTGAGTGGAAAATGTTTTTGGGGTAATGTCGGCGGGAGCGTGGAGAGGTAGCTGACCCTGCAACCCTAAAGAGTACATGAATACCACCAACTTCACAACACGAATGGAAGGGACTTAGGAGGGGAGATGGAGTCGTGACTGATGCAACAGTTACAGTACCCACCTTTCCTGTTTGCTGCTTTCACAGAGGGCAAAGAGAAGGGGGAAGATTAATGGGTAATTAATATCAACATGGACCCAAAACTCCTCCGGTCAAAGTTTGTTCTAACTCTGTACAATATTCAGAAATCCAGTCCTTCCACAATTTTAAACAACATCTTGAAAGCATGACATAAAAAGTTATCCGAACGCTAGCTGGAGACTTTTGAAAATAACCCCTTCATTATTCACTGCTGGTGTTGGTCTTGGCGACTGTGCAGGTTGCAATAACAACCCGAGGTAGAGTGTGATTATTCCTTCACACATTTATACTGCCAGTCCACAGTGAAAAGGGCATACAGCCACCCCCCTACAGTCCCTCCTGTCAATCTGTGTCTGCATGGAGAAAGGGCTTCCAGACAGAGGATGCGCTCCTCAGCGGTGAGCTGTCTCACGGCCTATTATTAACAAGTCCCTGTCTAAGACTGCCGGAGACGGCAGCTACACAGCAGTCTGCAAGGCTGCAGATGGCAGGTTGGAGAATGGGTATGCTGTGGAATGGCAGATCTGCAATGGAGTCATCATGCAACGGATAGATATGGAGAGGTGGGGCTGAGGCAAAAAAAAACAAAACAGCCTAGTGAGGTATATAATTGTTCCTAGTTATATTCCAATATTCCAATCCAAACTTACATATTGTCCAAACCAAATGCTAACATCTTTTTTTACATTTTGTCGCATTATCCATGGTGAGTATTTCATATTTAGATGTCTCCACTGTCAACATGCTGTGATAACAAATAACTTTTTAATGCTACCAAGCATAAAAGCGGGCTGGTGCTTTAAGTAGCCAGTTTTCTGCGCCTCACCAGTATCTGGATGGCTGGTGTGTATCCATAGTGTGTTACACTGGGGTGGTTAGTGTGGGGCTTTTAAAAGATATTGACTGAGCTTTTAGTTAAGCCCTCTGTTGCAGCCTTCTGTTCCTTGTTTGAAATGACCAGTGGTGTTGGAGAAAACACATTTCTCTCTCCTAACTCAGAGTTTTTGACAGTCAGGCTGTGCTTTTCAAGTAGGGAGGCGATGTCGACTGCCATTTCAACTGACACTTCACATGCTATTGTTAAAAACAGCCAACTAGGCCAAAATCTGGTGAGCTGAAATGAGGATTTTCTAAATGACAAATCAAACCCGTCTTTGGTTCCCTTCCCCTTACAGTGAATATTATGGTAATGAAATTTAATGTTACAGTTTTGTGTGTGAGCAGCCTGGTGCAAGTGGCAGAGGGGAGCGTGTCTCATTACCATTCATGATGCAACCAAAAGTAACCTACAATCACAAGTGTCACTGAAATCCAACCTCAAACATACACACAACACACACGAACACACAGAGGAATACACAGATACACAAAAGCAGAGAGCCTTACCTCTTGAAGAGCAGGATGGCGATGACGATGATGATGATGAGGACCACGGCCAGCACTGGGCCCATGACCCATAACATTTCGGGTTGCTCCACCCTGGGAGCCACACTCCCCGCCACGACCTGAATGGGGTCTGAGTAGGGACTGGCTGAGAATGTCCTCTGTAGGGGAAAGGAAGAGAGAGAGAGAGAGAGCGAGAGAGAGAGAGAGAGAGAGAGAGAGAGAGAGAGAGAGAGAGAGAGAGAGAGAGAGAGAGAGAGAAAGTTTATGAGTATCGGCCTCAACAGGCCTTAACCAAGAGCTATAGTTTGCCGGGGTTGTATGCACTGTTATGTAAAGCCTAGAAAAAGAGAGACAAATATTCCCAAAAAAGAAAGAATTGAGATATTTATATGTAAATATTGTATGTGTTTTTGGCTTCCTGAGAGCCAAAACCATCTCATTCTAACACAAACCCATGGTTCGAGGATGCAGCAGAACATGCTGTCAACCAAACTCAGACATTTTAACAAAAAACAATAACCATCTTCAGATACTGTAGTTTGCTGTGCTTTCATTTAAGTGTTGCGTCAGGCGAGAGGAAACTGAGACAGTCGATGACAGAGTGAGTATGAGACGGGAGAGCGAGATAGAGAGAGAGTGAGAGAGAGACTGGGGGAGAAAGGGAGGGACAGTAAGACAGTGGGAGAGGGAAAGAGAGAGAGAGGCAGAGAGAGGCAGAGAAGAGCGTGCACGTCCCTTGGTCGCTGAGATAAATGGGGGCAGAGGAGAGGACTCATCTCTTCTTCATTAGTGTTCACACCGTGACGGAAGAGGAGGAGGAGGTGGTGGGTCGGGGGGGTGCTTTTCCTCCTCGGTTTTAAATGAGACATCTCCCCGCTCTTTCCTCTTCAAATGATGAAGGAGGGGATGGAGGAGTGTGTATGTGTGTGTGTGTGTCTGTGAGGAGGGGGTGCAAGAGCCAACGCGGTACGGTGTTAAAAAAAATGGCGGAGAGAAGAGGGAGTCCTACTGTGCGAGAGCAAGGTGACAGATGAGAGAGGGGAGGAGGGAGGAGCGAGGCGTCAGTCATTAGAGCTCAGCGTGCCTCCTATCGAATAGTGATGGGAGTGGGGGGGCACGGGTGACAGATCGCAGCCCCCGGAGGGAATCGGGCTCCCAGCATGCAGCGGGAGTGGCGGGGCGGCAGGCAGCGGTAATCCGGATCATTAGCCGCGCAGCAGCCTGCTCTTCGGCACGCAGGCAGATATTAATTGGAAAGATAAGCTGAGATGAGCTCAAAGAGACCTGAGCTCTGTCATATAGTTCTGTTATCTCCTATACTCTTGGGCAACTGGGGGGGGGGGGGGGGGGGGGGGGGGCATATGTGTGTGTGTTCATAAGTGTGTGTGTCGGCGTGTATGTCGGTGATCGTCGGGGCGTTAAAGCATGTCTCAATCATGTGTATGTGCAAAACAGCATGTACTCAAGTGATATTACATGCAAACAGTAGATTACTCGAGTCAGGAAAGTAGAAAGATTTACATTACAGCAGATATCAGGCAGCAACAACATTTTCTCTTTGTCTCTGTCTCTCTCTTTCTCTCTCAAACACACACACACACACAGACGGACAGACATGCACACAGACACACGGACACAGACACAGACACACACACACACACACACACCAGGCACATGAGACCAGTTCTTTCCGGTTCTGTGTTCCTTGTTTAATCAACCTATTCTCTAAGAACAAAGAGAACGTCACAGCGGTGGGACACTGCTGATATGATGACACCACAAGGCTTCCTGTTCCTTTGGAAGGGCCCAAAAAAGGCTGTAAGATGTGGCACTGCAGGGAATCCTGGGAAAAGTTTTTTTTTCGGTGTGACAAATGACTGCAGCTGTGCTTTCAGAGTAGAACGGGGGAAGAAGAGCGAGAGGAGAGGAAAGGCAGAACAAAAAGAGAGGGTTTTTTGTCTGTTGGTCACGGCGAAGTACTGGGATCATCCATTTGAACGGCCCTAATATCTGATAAAAGCTCAGTCACGCAGCTCCTAATGCCTCCGCCCTCGCAGCGCAGTCTGACAATAGAGCGATGGTGCAATAAAGGAAAGTGTGTGTGTGTTTGAGAGTGCGTGAGTGAGAGAAAGAGAGAGACAGAGAGGCACAAATGTAAGTATATGTGCATGTGTGTTTATTAGCATTACAAATTGGTGTGTGTGTGTGTGTGTGTGTGCATGCGTATGTGCTTGTTCTTGATACAAGGAGGCAGAAAGAGAAAGACACAAAGTATATATCCATGTATGGTTCTGTGTGTGATAGAATAAGACAAAGAGAGACATACTGTATATACAAGTGTAAGTGTTATGAATAAGTATTTGAGTGTGTCTGTATGTGTGTCATAGTGAGTGAGAGAGAGAGAAAGTGTGTGTGTGTTTGTAAAGGTTGTAAGCAAGCGTGTGCGAGAGCGTGTGCGTGTGTGTGCGCTCGTCTGTGTCGGTGTACGCGGAGCTTCAGTTTTTCTCTGAGCCCTTTTCTCCAGCTCCTCTGATCCTCCACAAGTGTGTGTTTGTCTAGGTCGCAGCCGCAGAGAGTGTGTGATTGCTTCTAAGTGTTTGTCTGAGACAGAGACGGAGAGTGAGCGAGAGACTGGGTGATGGGAGATGGCAGAGAGAGAGACAGAGGCAGAGAGAGAGAGAGAGGGAGGGACTTAGGCAGAGGTGTTTTGGTAGTAGCAGTACATAGAGTCTGCTGTCTGGCCCGTGGGCTACACAGCTTCGCCAGCCAGCCGCTGCTCCGCCGTCCCCAGAGCTCAGGATCCGCTATGAGTACCATGGGCGCGTTTGTTTCGACTCGCCGCTGACCCCGCTGGCTCCTCATCTCTATAAAAGTGGCTTAAACAAGCTGCAGGGGCGTGCGCCAGACAAACAAACAAACGCGCTAAGACACACATTGTGCTTCCACCACTCTCTCCGCCTCCCCAGGGAAGCTGAGGAGCCCACGCCATCCTCATCACGGCATGACACAGGGAAAGACAGAGAGAGACAGAGAGAGAGAGAGATGGGGAGACAAAGAGAGGGAGGGACAATGCACGAGAGGGAGAGACAGAGATAATAGTATGTGTGAGTATGCCTTTATCTGCGAGGAACAGAAATGGGGCTGCAGGGCCTTGTCTACTCTGCGAGATGACCCCTTCTCCTCCTGCTTAGTTGTCCCGTCGCTTCCCTCATTCCCGTCTCCCTTTCCTCTCCCACTCCATTTCTCCCTCTCCTTCCTCCGTCCTCTTTCCCATTCAACACCAGAAACTGCCTTCCCCTCTCCGCCTGTCTGAATACAAAGCATCCAGATATCTGGAGGCATCGCTAGGGGGAGACGCCTCTGGGAACGGAAGTGACATGCCATAGCCTATCAGTGGATTCCTCCGATCTCATCCTGCCTGGCTGCCCCCCCACCCCCACCCCCACCCTCACCTGACTATCCACTTACACTGTCTGCAAGCAAATAGTAGGTGTTTCAGTAAAAAATCCATTCTGGGGTTCATAACTCTCTCCTGCAGTTATTTGTCAAAGCCGTTTACATTTCGAAAGAAGCCAGTCCTTCCCTGTTAAGGGTGTCGAGCCCAGAGCACCAACAGAATCAGTGTTACAAAGCCGATTCTTGTTGCGAGTGAGTAGAATATAAATGCCTGGATACTTTTGTAAACAGAAAACTGTGGTAAACACATTTGAACACTCTCCATTTTGGTTTCTCCCTGCGTCATACGCTCACCTCTCCCTTATCAAAGGAAAAGTGCACATTAGCACAATCTCCTCCTCTTCTACCGTTTCACTCTCTCTCATCCTGGCATCACAGGCTGGACGGGACACAAGACAAATGTTCCTTCTCTCTTTCCCCTCTCCAACACCACCCCACCCAAACCCCCCTTCCTCTCTGTCTCACATCACACAATATTTCATGCTCCCTCTCTCTCTTCTCGCTTTAAATGATACTGTTTATACACACCCAGCATCTATCATCCCATTTCACACTTCCCCCGGCTTGTTTATCTGCCTTGGGTGCTGGGGAGACATGAAGGCACACTCTCTTCTTCTCTCTCTCTCCCTCTCTCTCATCTTCCTTTGCCTTCCTTCCTTCTCTTCTTCCCTGCAACCACTGCTGGCTGCTTGTGGCCGTTGATATACGAGGGCTTATTAAACCCTGGCGGTCCTGTTTGATCTGAGTTGGAGGGGGGGGTGGTGAGGAGGAAGTGCAGTAAAAAGACACAAGTCATTTACTCCAGTACTTGTTGTCTTACTCTCCTGGGTCTGGTGGAGGTCTAGCTCTAGGCGTCTTCCGCCAAGTGTTCAATCTCACTGCACTCTTTACCTTCTGTACTAGTTTGTGTTTAGTAGTAAACATTTACAACCACTGCGTTGGAAGAAAAAAACAAACAAACAAAAAAAAAAAAACCCAATGCAATGGCATCTAAGTTTCCCAGAGAGTACGGTTAGGGGATTTGTGCGCCGATCGAACACACCGCCTGCCTATACTGGCCACCTCAGCATGGATTCAACCTCCACGAGAAGCCTGATTGATCCCAGCGATTGAGTTTAAGAGAGAGACTACACAGAGACAGTACCTGTATCTCTGTCAACTGTATATCCAACTCTAAAGTGCCACTGATCCAACCTGGTGTGTACGGCAGGTGCTCAGAGAGAGAGAGAGAGTGGTGCAGCGATGGGGTTTAAGCGTCTCTTTTGAAGTCAAGTGTATCAGGGCTGCCCACTCTACCCTCTCTTGCACCCCCCCTCCCCATCTCGGAGCAAAGGAGTGGGAGATTAATGGGGGAGGGGGGGCTTTAGGGACACTTAAGACAGCGTTTCAAGGGAATCAGGCCTGCTTTACAGGCTCCCTAGGCCCTGTGACCAGGCCCTCGTCTGCCTCTTAACTCCAGCCGCACTAATCAATCTCCTCTGCTCTCTTCACGGTGGAGAGAGAGAGAGAGAGAGGCAGAGAGAGAAAGAGATAGGTGAAAAGTCTGGGATTTGGTTTTGGACATGGAGCACTCTCTCTCTCTCTCTCTCTCTCTCTCCGTGGTCGCCCAGGGCCCAGCTACTGAATATGCATGGCCCGAGTACTGGAGGAGCCCAGAGCAATCGCAGACTCTCATTCTTCCTGCAGTGAAGTTTACTCCAGACCATCCCATGGAGAGCCGGGCCTCCGTGTTAGCGCTGTTTGACGAGTGCACAAGGCCTCCACTTGGATAGCCAAGAGTCTTGTAGCAGCATTGTAAAGGGATCTGCGCAGGCCCCGCTGGCGGCCGAAATGGCAAAGCTGGATCTGCGATGTCGTTGTAGAGTGATAAGGGAGTTATCAGGAGAAGTTGCACTGACTTTTAGAGGCAGCCGTGGTAAGGGAAGAGTGGCAGTAAAAACAACAACAATTTGGCTTGCCCTTTCGAGAAGAGCCGCTGTAATTTTTGAAAGGCCTGAGGGACGGCATGGTTAAAGCCTGAGGATGTGTGATAAAACGTGAATGGTTTGTCAGCATGAGGAAAAGGTGAAACGTGTTCAAATATACACAACAGGGTTCTGGTCAATTCAATTTTAACTCAGCCAATTCATTCTCTCGAAAATACCAAAAAATTAAACCACATTTCTATTAAAAGAGCTTTAATTATACTATCTTGAATTAAATAATTGAGAATGAATGCTTTGTCCTTAATCACTGAAAGCAGTTTCACTTTAGATTTGGAATTGATGGGGTGTTAAAAGGGAACTTACCCCCAACCTAGACATAGGAAGCTGTGTGTGTGCGTGTTTGTATGTGTGTGGGAGTCTCTTACGTATTTATCACTGCTGTCATGGTCCTGTTCTCGGAGAGCAGCCAGGACAAAGCAGAGGTACTGCTGGTGGCCAGGCAGGGGCTTGTTGTAGAAGCCATTGTAACGCTTCTCATCTCCCAGGGTAAAGGTTGTGGGCAGCGATGCCAACTTGGCGGCGATGTAAGGCCTGGGCGACTCTAGCTGACGTCGCCGCCTCAGGACAGGGCCTTCACTCGACTCCAGCAGCTATGGAAAGGATGGAGGGAAAAGGGTCAGGGAGATAGGGTCACAGTTCAATGTTAAGTTTGGCAGCAGGGTGGCATAGTGAGTAGGGAAATGCCCTTCAACTGAGGAGGCTCAAGCCCCCGTGACTAGCAATCATCCACCCTGCTGAAGTGTCCATGAGCAACACACTGAATCCCTACCAGCTCCAATGTGCTGTTCTGTAGCTGAACAGAGAATTTCTCATTCAGGAATCAGCAAAGTATTATTTTTATTATCATTATTATTGTAAATGGGCATCATAGACTGCAGCATAACTGGAAGCTCTCAGGCTCAATCCCTGCATCAGCGAATATGTCCATCCCTGTCAAAGTGTCTTTGAGCAGCACACTGAACCCTTACCAACTCCAGTGGTGAGGATCTTGCCTCCCGTACCTTGAGCCTTCTGGTGAAATGCTATGTGGGATGTGCAAAGAAGCAAATTCCTAATTACATTATTAGGGTAATAGAATTGTATAAATCAATTGTTCTATTGTGTAATAGAACAATTGAATGCCCTCAGTTCCTTAAATTCTTAAAACTTATAAGCACAGTGTTTAAAAACAAACTCTGTGCATTCATACTATATCCAGGTCCAGCTAGTGCTATGCCTCCAGATAAGAGATAAGCTTCTGTATGCTGGTTATACCACCCAGATAAAATGCCCTTTGCTCAGTAATATAAGTTTGCAAACAATGCAGCCTAGCTACGAAGTGAGCAATTAGCGCTTGCTCCAGTACACCATCTCAGCATGACTGCCAGCCTGGTTAATAAATGAGCAGGAGCATACAGCACTGCGGCATTGTGTTTTCAGCAGCATTTTGTTTTCTGTCAGTGATGTCTCATGCGCTGCTTCAGATGTAGCTTTATTAAATCATTATGTCGGAGGGAGGAGACAATGGCCTGCTCAGTGTTTAATGACTCGGGGAGTCTCACATCTCTCTCTCTCTAGGTCTCTACTGTTATTTCTACTGGGAGCTGGAACAATAGAGGATGGAAGAGATCCAAACCAAAGAGCCTCACAAGTTTACTTAAAAATGATGCTATTAATATTTAGGCATGTCATTTAGCTTAAATTCCCCAGCGGACATGGGAGGCCTCTATTCAACGGAATAATAAAGCAGTCATAAATCTTTATCATCGTTTGAATACTTTATGCAAAACTTTGTTCGGAGTTGGCAAACCCTAAAAAATGACTAAGGGAAAAAGTATGGAACTGGAGCACTAATATTTAATATCCACATAAACAGTTATATAAGATTCCGATTATGTTCTGTTCACCCAAAGCCTTTGGGTCCACCAGATGGGTACTGTCTGCAGACCTGGCTTCCTGACCGAATGAGTCATTGTTTAAAATGAACCAAGCTGCCCCCTCCCTCCCCGAGCTCAGGAGGGGAAGAGCCAATTAGCTGCAACTAGTGACTTCCTACCCAGTTGGAACAGGAGGCGCTATCTGTGACCCCTGACCTGGCACGTTAGCCAATCAGCCGCCGGCTGGCACTCACCTCATCTAGGTCCATCTCGTCTGGATTCTCCCATCGCTGTGACGACGGGGACACCGGCACCACCACTATGTAGTACCACCTGCCAAGGCAAATAAAGCCCTTGTTACGACAGATTGAATGAAGCACATACGCCCTGAAATGAAAATGGGCCAAGCGTATTAATAACACAGGCAAAATATTTAGAAAGACATGCTTTCACCGTGTGAGGCTGGTTGGGCAGAATTCAAAACTTTAATGCTATACAAGAGGGTCTAACCAAGGTCGACCACTAGCAGATTGGCACTGCATTCTCCAATTAATGGCTAATCACTAAGAACATCTGCCATGTGGACTGGAACAAACACTCTATCCCAATGAGAGGAGGCTTCATCAAATACAGATCCCTATAGGATTCCCTTAGGTTAATAGGACCGGCTATGTGACTACTCTTGTGTGTGTGTGTGTGTGTGTGTGTGTGTGTGTGTGTGAGAGAGAGAGTTCCTGTATCCTGTACTGCTATTCTTACGAAGAGCAAATGCCCTCACAAGGAAGGAAAAATGACAAAGACATTACACAGACATTTTCCCGATCCTCACATCTACAAGGGGCTAATTTAGGGTCAGGGTAAGGATTAGGGAGTGGATGTAGTCAATGGAAGGTGCTTCTAAGTACTGTATAGTAAGCGTGTGTGTGTGTGTGTGTGTGTGTGTGCGTGAGCGCGTGCATGCATGTCTCTCTCTCGCTCTCTCTCTCTCTCTCCCCTGTTCAGCCTTCAACCACTTGTAAAATCAGCTCCTCAGACAGTGAAAGTAGCTGCTTCTCTCCCCTCCTCTCCTGGCCTTAACTTTGTGATTCAACAGTCAGTGGAAGTCTCAGAGTGGGAGAAGACATGTATAACAAGACCCCTCATCCCCACCCGTCATCCTCACCCACATCCACCCCACCCACCACCAATCACCTGCGCTCTTCACATGTCAATCTGTGCTGGAACCTGGCCAGCGCTGACAGCCCTGTAATCTTTTTACCAATCAATGCCGTACGCTCGCCCTACTCAGACCTCACCTCTGCTCCCTCCATGAGTGATGAATGTGTGCGTGTGTGTATGTGAGTGTGTGTGCGTGTGCGTGTGTGTGTGAGTGTGAGTGTGTGTGTATCTGAAGGACAGACTACACTTGTCAGGGTCATGTCCAATTCTGTTCTTAACAATTTGAGCCAAAAAATGATACAACTGAACCTGATGTTAAAAGTCACGATTATCATCAGCCGCCGTGTCATAAAGTTGGCCTGGACCAAAAGTTTCAAGTGTTGAAATGGGGTTAGTATTGATCAGATATGACTGCGCCGCTGGTGCTGTTGCTGTTTGTTAGAAGGGCTTCGTAGTTTTCTGGCTGCAGTTGAATTAGCTACCACACCCAAACCCTCTGAGCTTTAGACTACGTTAAAACTGGTCCCGTAGATTAATTGGCAGAGCATGGCATTGACACTAAGAGGGACTTTACTGATCCCTGTGGGGAAATCGGATCATTGCAGCAGCCAAGAATCAAATACAAATGAAAATAAAACTTTTGGGATGCTAGTAAAGAGTCTCTACTGGCTAAAAAGATGGCTTCTCGTTCTCTTGGTGTATTTCAGCCTAGAATCAGAGCTAACCTGTCTGTGCAGTCCCATCGGTCTCAGTACTGACCTGACATGTGTGGTGGTCTGGACTTTGGGCAGGTCGATGGTCAGCTTGCCGCCCTGCGCCTGATGTTGGCTGTAGAGGATGGGCTTGGTCTTGAGCAGGTCGGGGGCGGTGCGGATGGATACCTGTTGCTGCAGACCCCCGGCACTGTTGCCTCTGCTCATCAGCACAAAAGAGTACTCCGTGTCCGGGTTCAGCCGTGTGATCAGCTTCCTCTTCAGGTTGCCCTGCACCTCCACGCTCTGCTGGTTGTACAGGATCTGTGCGCACATGGAGGGAAGGCTCGCAGTTAGTTATAGTTAGTTACACACATAAACACACAAATACGCACACACAAAATGTACGCCCTGTAGACAGATGCAATACTCTGTCACTCACTCTGTATACTCTCTCTCTGTCTTTCTCTCTCATACACACACAGAAACACACATACACACACACACAAGTAAACTAAGATAGTCACTTAGCGGTATGGTCCTAAGGGAGGCAGCCATCTCATCTGACACCTCATCTTGCATGCTTAAGTGTCACGCTTGCCTATTGGTGCATATCCAATAGTTTTTTTACACTTCAAATTGTCTGTGGCCCATTACCACGAGGTGGGAATTGGTATAATATCATTTTGACACATTATTACACACATTATTCACAGCCTCATAAATGAGCGTGAATCCTGCTCTCCATCTTTTCCAATGCAAATGGGGAAGGAAGGTCATTGTGTCGCCCCCTGGTGGTATTGTCCAAAGGTAAGTGAGTTGGGCTTCAACTCTTTGATATGAAATTATATCACAAATATACATATTACACATTGCAATGAACTAGATGGTGACAGGGATTGCACTGAACTAGTGGACAACAGGGATTGCTTTAAAACAATCTTTTATTATCTTTTATTTTATTTTATTTACAAAATGTTACTGCAATAAACTTTATTGTAGGTTATAGTTTATGAAGTTATCTATTCAAAAATTATGGATCAGATCGGTTCTCAATGGGTCAGAGAACATAAAGTATATCGTATAATGCATTCGGATACGGTTTCCCACCTTTTCTACTTTTTGTTTTTGTCAATGAGAAAATGAATGAGGATTTCCTCAGGAATGCTGGTTGTCACTTTCTTGATCCACTGGCTCTTACCTTGAAAGGCACTTGGGACTTGTAGTTCTGTGGCACTTCCCAGGTGAGGAGGACAGACGTTTTCATGACAGCTTTGACGCCAAAGCTTGTGGCGAATGCTGTAAGGGTGGAAAAGACCTTCAGTTGTTATCTCAAGTAGGACATCTTGTACAGTACAAAGTGTAATCTTTGCTAAGCTGTGTAATTCAATTTCACACGATTGTACAGCAAATAACCCCAGAATAAACGTTAAGAAAATATTTGACGGTGCTACCTAATGACCAGACTTGACAAGCCACGGGGGGCGAAGAACATCAACAATCTTATTCACGCTTGTTACTGATCACCTAAAAATAGCTTCATCTCCTTAAGCCTGTTCTATCTATTTATATCACTTTCACACCACTGAAATATGCAATAGGCCAAGATCTCAGTGATTACCGTGAAATGTGTACGTCAGTGGGAGGGGCAACACGTGTCTTAAAATAGGCACCACGCACATCTGGTGATAAATAAAGAATCTAACATTTATAAGATCATAAAATGCATGAGGAGGCCCATGCTGTGTATGGTTTAGATTTGTGTGTGATGGGAGGGAGCGTGAGGCGGCATGGTAATGTGACTGTAGCGTGTAATGAGATTAGTACTCTATAAATCAATAAACACAGCGCTGTACTGTACTGTATGGCAGATGGAAGAGGCGGGGGACTGTGAAACAAAGGTAGAAAAAGAGTAAGTGATACGTACTTTTTAAGACAGTGTTCATGTATAATGTGGATCAGGATCAGTGTGTGTGTATGTGTGTGTTTATGTGCGTTCGTGCATGTGAGTGTGTAATGTGTGAGTGTGAGGATGCAATATTAATTATAGCTGCTGAGCAGCAATGAGATGGGGCCGGGCATTTTGAGGAAGGTGAGGAAGAAGAAGAGGAAGATGAGGAAGAGGAAGAAGAGGAGGAAGAGGAAGACAAAGAAGAAGAAGAAGAACAACGACAACAATGACAAATACAAGAAGGACCGGCAACAGAACTGCCCAAGCCATAAATCATCAAAAACAAGGGGCATATTTTCCAGCAGAAGGTTTGGCCATTGTGAATAACTTAAACAATGTGGTTGAGATGAAATGATAAACTTGACAGAGGCCAACAAAAAATTTGCCATAACTACTTGACTGAATGTTCAATCATCACAAAGCCTGTCTCTTGTGTGTCTGTGTACCTTCTGTAATGTTTTGTCTGTCTGTCTTTTCAAATTGTGCTTAGACCGTGCAATTGCCGCTTGCAGCTATATTTAAAGATTAAGTGTGATGCATTTGCTGATGAATAACTGTGTGAGCATAATTGCGAATGCGCCCATGTTTATGTATGCACACAAAGCCCTGATGTTATGTTTTCAAATCAAACACTCCCTGGCACGTTTCCGTGTGAATATCAGCCACGTCTCCTACCTGGCGCGGTGGACATGGTCCTGCTCTGGATGCTGGGGCTGATGGGTCCCCCGCCCTTGCTGGTGAAGGCCTGCACCCGGATGTCGTAGGTGGTGTCCGGCTTGAGGCCCTGGATGGTCATGCGTGTATCGGCCGTGCGGTTGGTGCTGTTCTGCTGACTGTTGATGTCTCGGTACACCACCACGTAGTGGATGATCTTGCCGTTCCTCTCCGCCAGCGCCGGGGGCTCCCAGGCCAGCTGGGTGCTGGACGTGGTCAGTCCGGTCACCCGCAGGTTGAGCGGAAAGCCGGAGGGCACGTCTTCCTGGGTGCTGATTTCTTTTACGTGGGCCTCGCCTATACCTGCGCGGTTACGGGCGCTGAGGCGGAAGATGTAGGTGGCGCCCTTGTGCAGTCCGGTGACGGTGTAGTGGGTGTCTGTCTTCTTCAGCTCGCGCGAGGTGTAGCTATCCTCCTCTATGCGCTTGTACTGCAGCTGGTAGCCCATCAGCTCACCCACCACGTCACTGAGCGTCGGCCACTGGATCAGCGCTGTGTTGCCCATGGTGGTGCTGATCATCATAGCGGGCTTGCCTGGCACTGGGAAGGGATGGAGGAAGAGGGAGAAAGAAGAACAGGTGTTTTTGCAACATTTATTAATCTAGGGAGGGCACGCATCTTTTTTTTTCAGTAACACCCGGCCCTCAAATTCATAAAGTTACACACACTCACACTTGAGACCTGTATCACAGTAGTTAGTGAAGGAAGGGGATAGCACAATTCATTTTCCTAACTAGTCTGGGGACTGAAACTAACAGCATTCCAGTCACACAGGCGACCTTCCAATTATAGCACTTTACTGACTGAGGGAGAGTGGGGTTATCTGTTTTACGGCCTAAAAATACCAAAACCATATTCACCATGAACATATAGATATCCTATGGTTGCGCTGATTACACGATAACCCTGACAAAACTTACCTGCTCCAGTGGTGGTGATGACTTTGGCTTTGCTGCGAGCTCCGTCTCCCTTGGTGGTGTACGCTGCCACAGTGACAGAGTAGGTGGTCTCAGAGTGCAGTCCACTGATGATGGCCTCCTGCAAAATGTGTGAAACCAAAAAGTCAGAGGTTCATAGGAAACATGAGGTTTGAGCGACACCGCCTTAGTAACAAAAAACGCCAACCCCTCACACAAGCTCCCCCCACAAAACACACACCGCCAAACGAAATCATAATATGGTTAGGCACCCTTCTCCATCCACTTGCAGTTTCTTGATCAATTTACCTATAACAGGCATAAAACATTTGAAGCATTTAATAGAGAAAGGCTTTGAAGTCACTCGAAAACAAACTGGCCCAGGAGCTTTTCTTAGTCAAGAAAAACCCCTGCACCCCAACTGTAAGGCACACGCTGAACCCATTAACCAACAAACCAACCAAATGAACCAGAACATCACCAGTGTGTCAGTGTTCATGCCTACTGCATGGATAAGCATGAGATTATACCCAGAGGAGCTTGAGAACATGCTACTCTGCACTCTGTGACAGCCCACACAACAGTACACTTGTGACTGTGGGCCAAGAGAGTATATTATGAAAACTGCTCAAGATAAATCAGATTTTAGCTCTTCAAGTTAAACAGACAACAGATATTAGACATTACTTATTTGTCTATTTGTTGTTTAGTAAAACATAAAATTTTGTTAGCTAATGAAGTTAGATTTGCAGTTTTTGTTGCCCTCTGGACTCCTATGTAAATTGGGCTGAATGGTCAAACAGCCTGTAGGCAAAAACACAGACCCACAAAGGTGGTTGGTATTGAACAAACCAACAACTCAACACACTCATTAACATACAGATAGAAAACAGCAAACTAATGGCAAACAACCGAGGTAACACACACCTGGTAACCTGCTGCAGGGCTGGCACTCACTTAACCAGACTGCATCAGTCTCAAGATAAACACGCCCACACACACACACACACACTTCCACCCACACACATAGATCCACAAACATACACTCTCCCGTGCCAGTGCACAAAGGCACATGTGTACACAGAAACACACACACACACACACACATATGTATACACACACGCACATATGTATGTACACACAGACATACCACAAATATGCACGCAAAAGAACACACACACCTAAAAGGACACACGCTGACATACGCACACACTTAAAATTACGAACAAATTAGTGCCTGGGGCTTCAGCACACATGCTGGAGTTGTCTGTGCCTTACTGAGGCCACTGAGAGGACAAATACGCCGATGCCTACAAGCCTTCCTGCCGGAACTCGTTGCAAACCCCTTACACTCTTAGAATATTATACGGCTTTGCCCTAATGCTGTTTCTCTAACTAATGAAGTTTTAATTTTCTAACCATAGAAGCAAATTTAACAGTCTATATAAGCCAACTCTGTTTGACAATGCTTTTTACTGCCTCTCTCTTTAAGGGACACTTGGTGCTCCCATACTAGCCTTTAAGAGAGACAGGGGAGAAAATGCTAAATTACTGTATCATAAAACCGTTTTAACTTTATGGAGGAAGTCTCATTACTTTAATCATGCAAAATGGCTTTAACAGTCTCGGCAGTGGCATCCGCAGAGATCTTTTTTCCCCTATTCTGGCAAGGTCGAATTGGGTCTAGTAACACTTTTGAAACTCAGCGGAAAATAGAAAAAGCAAGGCTTCAAAGTTTCCTTCAGAGCAAATGCTTAGAGCAGCACCAAAGGGCATTATTGAGATTATCAAGTCGACTAGTCATAGAAATGGATTCTTCTCCACAGGCTTCCCTACACCGCTATCCTCACTAGTGTAGAAAATGCCAGGAGAAAACTGGGCAGGGTTTGTGAAAACATACATTAGCTCAAAATTCATTTTTGGTAGAGCGCTGCGCTTGATGTATTCTGTTTCTTTTGAATGGCAATCAAAATGCCACAAATGTCACATCTACTAACTTAAAAATGTCTCAAACACTGTTTCCTGTGAACATGTCATGGGTCAGGGAGACATGTTAATGCATTTTCTGTTGACATGTGTCTGTGCCTAGTCACACTTCATTAGTTGCCTGGCACCCTGACGGCTAGCTTCTAAACGTGGCTGCTAAAGAAATAATAATGACGGGTGAACAGATGTCTTCCTCTGACAACGTCTAGCTCTCTGTCTGTCAGGTGTTAATCAACACCAACATTAACAGGGGAGAGAGGAGGCAGCCCTGACTCATGCCATGTGGGCAGCTTGAGGAATCTGGCCATGTGTGCTGTGCAACCAAAATTCTGTTTAACTGAATGTTATCACATAAATAAATATATTCACACACACATCCCACTGGCTCACTTTCAAAGACAGGAAAAAACACTGTGGATATACACAGATGTACAAAAATACGCAGCATAAATTCCATCCGTCAAGATTTGCAGGTGGTCATTGGGTTGATTAACCAGTGACCTTGTTTTATATGCAGACTGTCAGAAACACGTATCCAAAATTGCTTAAATTAATTCCTTGATATCTCCTGTTAAAAGCTATTAACCTAAATGATTTTTCTGTCCTTGTTTAAATGCGGAAATCTTTTTTTGTCATCCTCGCAGGTTTCTATTGAATTTCTGACAAGGTAAGTGGCTGTGCATCTGTGCTAGTGCAATATGACGTCTATGGGAGGTAATAAGCCATAACAAAGGGCTGTGTGACAGCCATGGAACAGTGAGCTGCCATCCAGGCAAATGAAAAGAACATGAAAGGCTGGTGGCAATCGTGGAGATGTGCGGAGCTGATAAAACACACAGCTCCTCCCCTCAGATAGACATGTCATCTGGAACAGTAGGGGAGACAGCAGGTTAGGTGAGCCTGATTAATGTCAGCATCGCACTGGGATAGTGACATACAGCCTTTGCCGGCGCTGTATGCTCAATGATGGGAGAAAGCACTGCATGCTCATGAACGCCTCAGATCACTTGTGAATGCCCAGCTGTTACTACGGGTTTGTTTTATGGTAAAATGTTGACGAATTAGAGTTGTACACAATGATCAGTAGAAAAACAATCCTCATGCTCTATGGAGGTAACAGCTCTAAGGACGCATCGCACACACGTCGACGGCACGCATCTCTTGCTGCGGTTATGATGGGGTTATGAACTTTCATGAGGAGTGGGGAGAGAATTACATACATGGCGCACACATACACACAAATAAACAAAGGCACGTATGCAACTCGAGAACACAATGCACTCAAAATCCACACACACACACACACACTGAAACACAAGCAGACACAAAAACACACAGAGCCCCCAAAATCGCAGAGGGGAGAACAGCCTGCCCGGCAACACAACCCAGCAGCACACATGAGGGTTACTCACATGCTCGGTGGACTCCTCAATATTCCACTGATGGGAGAGAAGACACAGGACACAGGGCGGGGAGAGAAATGAGTCAGAGACAACACAACAGGCAGGGAAAAAAAGAACTTGTCTTTTTTTCGCTCAAAGACAGATGAATGTAGGTGTCAACAGTGTCATGCAGCAGAGAAGGGAGAGCGTGATGGAAGGAAAGGAGTATGAAAGAAATGGAAGATCGTTGAGTAGGGGAATACAAATTGTGTAGCTAGGTTGAGCAATGGTCAAGGGAGACGTTATTGTTCCAGATTGTAGCTTGAAAATATGATGCACTGCCCTGTTACTCATTTGGCTATGAATCCAATAAAAAGCTTTTTCATCTTTAATAACCCAACACCTCCATTCAGTATGATAACTATCTCACTATGGACATAAAGCATAAACTATGCAGACCCTCTGAAGCATTCACTCTTTCCTTACAGAAGTGGAGGGAGGACCTTTTTTCATTATATTTCAATATGTTTTCAAAATGTTCTCCTTGCTCGCTGTGCTTGGCCAAGTGATTCCTGGGGGAAGTGAAAGCCCATTTCGTGCCGCGGGGCTCCGCCGGTGCCGAGCGTGAAATCCTATTACCAGCGCCGCTACGCTAGCCCTGTGACATCAAACCCCGTCGATGCAGAACGGAACTGCTGGCGTTTACCAGCAACTCCCTCCACAGTTCAGCTACTGCAGAAGAGTTCACTGATGGGTGGCCTGCATGACAACAGGCAGGAGAGATGGGTGACTAGGGAGAGAAGTGGGTGAGGGTGGTGATTATTTGATCATTAGGGTGCGAGGTAAGAACAAGGTATTACTGGCACAGGAGCTGCTGGTGTTTACCAACAACTCCCTCCACAGTTCTGCTACTGTAGCTGAGCTCGCTGATGGATGGGCTGGGTGACACGGGGGAGGAGAGATGGGGAAGTTGGAGGGACTAGGGGAGGGAGGTGAGGGAGTTGGTAATGGTGAGGAATTTTATTTGACCATTAGAGCTAGTTAAGAACATGGAATTTGTCCAACTGACCCAGGCCTTTAAGGCAAAACATTATGACAATGATGCCAGCTTTCCCACTCTCCATCTCTCTCTCTTCCCTCTTCTCCGCTCCAGACATAATTTCACATCTGCCAAACAAAGGGATTGAGCCTCAAAGGCTGCTGCTGATTCAGAGCGCGCTGGAGAGACGGTGTTCGTCCTCCTCCGTGGACTAATGGCAAATGAAAAGACAAAAGCCCCAAGTTCTCCGCCCTCCTCCCTGTGGATGGGTCTTTATCATGAACCAGTTAGCTGCAGCATGAGCCAGGCCTGTACACGGTCCCAATTGTGACTGGTGGAGACACATGGCTCATCAAAAATTGCTGCCTCATACTCCCCTGACGTAGCGGGGCACTAAAGACTACCATTTAAGAACAGCTGCTACTTAACTCCATGAATAACAGTTTGCGACGTGCCTAATTGCTTAATTTGTTTACCGTCGACTCCACTCGGTATGTCAACGGAGCAGTGAACACATTAAGGTTCGCAAGAGTTCTTATCTCGTCTTGAGCATAATCCCTTTCTATCACGACCGCTTTTGCTTTCTGCTTAAATCCTTGGGAGAATGTATAAATTATCCCCCATTTATATTTCGAATGCCAACGCAAGCCGAAAACACATCATTGCTGATAAGCGTCGTTTGTGGAAACGGAGCGGTATAATTTGCAGGCGGGTGAATGCAAATGTGATGACATGGGCTGAGATGTGTGGCTATAAAAATGGGAACGAGGGGGGAACGAGTGATGTGGAAGAGAAGGAGCTGTCATGATTGATGGAGTGAAACGGGCTGAGGTGCTTCTCTTCTCTTCTCTTTTTTTCCATTCCCATTCAACTCCAATCTGAGGCAGCCAAGGCCGTAGAGGCAGTGAAGCATTGCCTTGCTCGCTCTCTCACTCACACACACACACACACACACACACACACAAACGCTCAAACGCACACACCACAGAATCGCATGAGTGGTCAAACAAAATGAACCTGGAAAAGTAATGCTGAATGGAGGCAAACTTGTGCAGGAAGGCAAACTTGTGCAGAAAATATATAGAAGCACATACACCGGCTAATGGCTTCGATCTTTATCATACCATTTTGTGCCTACTTTGAAAAATGTGCATATGAAAAGCATGAGCCGAGAGCTTGCTGTGAGTGTACGGTGATGCAGCAGGCTGAGCGGTGTGGAGTTGCCCACTCAGGTTCAGGCCACTTTGCCCCGATAGAGATATGGTTGGAAAGGGGTCGATAACGTCACACTGTTAGCACGGCCTCTCGTTTAAATTTAGCAGGGAAATGAGGGCACTGTGTGGGCTCCTGCTTGAAAAGAAAATAGGCGCATAAACCGCCCACACACATACAAGCTTACTAGCTCTCCTTCCAGCGTTTCAGCTAGCCCTGAGAGCGGGTGAAGATGAGAGACGGAGAGAGAGTGAAAGAGAGAGAGCGAGAGAGAGAAAGAGAGAAGGGGAGTGGTGATAGTGATTTCGACAAGGATCTCCAATCCAATCAGTCAGCTTAGATATGTGATTGAAGTCTAAGGTGAGAGTGGGGTAGAGTTGTGAGAGCTGTGGAAAATCTGTGTTTTTCTGTTTTTCCTGGCAGGCTTACTGTGCATCCAATGCAGGTGAAAGGGCTGATATGGAACTGATTTCACAACACCTTACAAAATATTCCTGAGAGAAAAACTACGGGATGTGCCAACAAGGAGGAAAACAGGTTTTTGTCGTCAGCAATTACGGGTGTGTGTTTTGGGGATTTGCATGAGTCTAGGGTGAGTCATGAACTCTTCTGAGCCAGCTGGAACGCCTACTACGAGGTTGATCTAAACAGTGGGCAGGTTCACTCATGTTATCTGCGTTGTTGTTTTTCCACTGAAGTGTTGTTAGGGTATGTGAATGGCAAGATGTGTGAGAAAGGAGGGATTGTCTAAAAGAGGTTGGGCGTACACGGACCGGGGAGCGCCGTAAGGCTGTGCAGACTGTGAGGTCCTTAATGACGTTTGGGCAGGTCCTTGCAGGTTGGCTACTCACCGCTGCCTCACAGAAACTAATCTGTTGAGATGACTCAATCAAGGGTAACCGACCTGCACGCAAGCCTCTGGTAATTACTCAACCGGCTTCCAGGGCAGGAAGGGTGGAAAAGGAGGCCGTGAGAAGGAGGGAAGGGGGTTGGGGGGAGGGAGAAGAGGAGCACATACGAGGAGGGAGGAGAAATTCAGGTTTCGGCTAGGGAGGGGATGATGAACTTGAGAGGTGTCCTGGATGTCGAATTGGAACATGAGGTGTGTCCTGGATGCCAAATTGCAGTGTGTCTTTGTGTATGTTGTGTGGACGTGGTGTAAATGAGTCACGGCGAGACGTCTTGTTGGTACAGGCAGAAGGGTCATGTTCAGTTCACTTTTCATAACCCAAAACAAAGTCATGCTGAACAAGCCGACATGAAGAAAACACTTCCAGGAAGACAAGCTGCCACCATTGTTTTTTCTTCTTCCAGACCAAAGGATGCTGTCCTGGCTGTCACGCACTCTGCTACACAGTCAGATCACAAAAACCTGTCAGCAGCAGCTGCCAGAAACTACTGCTGTATAACAAAGCTGTTGGGCTTGTGCGTAGGAGTGGAGGGGGGACTATTTGGCCAGGTGTGGAGACATGGCCAGGCCATATCAGTCAGGACCTTTCTCACCCATCCTGGGTCATTTAGGGCTCTGTCCAGCCAAGCCTTACCCTATGCTATTTTTATGCGTAGAAAGTGCTACGTAATCTCATGTGAGAGGGGCCACTTGTGTGGCATGACACACAAAAGAAATCATTCATTATTCATTTATCATTCAACGCCCTACCAGCAAAAATAGTATCAACAACCTCCTGACATCTTCCACGTCATTTCAAGGTGACATTGACAGTGCTTCCAACTCTGTAATGTCAGTGTTAACACAGCGGGGTGTTTGCCAAGGCAAATCAGGGTTAATAGCTCCACTCAAGGGCACAGCAGCAGCGTGCACCGCCTGGGAACTGAACCAGCAACCTGCTGGTCTCCCTAAACGCTGCTGCTAAGCATCTTTCAGCACATGCTGCTCAAAGACACATGCAAGGCTGTTCATAGCTTTAGTAGTGTTCCTCTGGCCAGGGAGCGCTTACTTGTTCAAATGAGATGTTTCTGTCGGGGGCCATCGAGGGTGTGAGCGAACGCGTGTTCACGCAAACGTTACTCCCGGCAAACAATCCAGAGGAGGCATTTAAAAAGCCCCTAGCTGGTCTTTCCTCTCCAAGAGAGAGGGGGAAAAAAAGTGAGAGTGGGGGTTTTTTGGTTTTAAGATATTCATGAATCTCTGAATCCCTCTTAAGGATTACAATCTCTCATCCATCTCACAGCGGCGCACAGCTTTGGGCGATTCAGAGCTGCCTGCATTAATGTGTAAGGGGCGGCGTAGGGAAAATAACTCCAATTTATAAACAGGGTAACAAGGCAGTGCATATGTATTAGCGCTAAAACCGCAAAAAGAGGTGCATCAATTCCGCTAAGCCCCATCCCAGTGTAATACATACATAAAATATTTAATAGCTATTAGAATTAGCATGGATCTTGTTACAGCTGCTAATCCCAAGCTGAGGGGAGCCACTGACGGCAATTTAAAGTCAAATGTCACATGTTGAGAGAGGGACAGGAGGAGGGTGGAGACAAAGAGAAAAATTGGGGGGGGATCATGCAGCTTGACAGAGGGATTACTATAGAAAAAAATGGACAAATTCCGTGTATGTCACCAGGCATGGGGGAAATGAAGCGTGAATTCTGAGAATGAGGAGGAAATGGGGGAAAGAGAAAATGAAGGATGGGGAAAGGAAAAAACACGGGAAATGAAAATAAGACAGCCAGAGAGACAGAAAGAGAGACAGATGAAGAGGGATGAATAAGACATCGTCCAGTACCTGAGCCTCTGGCAGAGCCACATCCATGATGTTGGGCTGGCCTCGCGGCTCGCCGTTCTCAAGGCGGGAGAAGATGACCTGGTAGCCTCGGATCTGGCCGTGCTGCTTGCCCTGCAGCGGGGGCTTCCAGGTGACCCGGATGGCTGTCGAATTCACCGCCTCAACCTCCAGTTTCCTGGGGGGTGCGCCTGGCACTGGACACCCAGAAAAAAGGAGGGAGGGAGGGAGGGAAGGGGGGACAGAGAGAGAGAGGGAGGGAAGAGGTAGAGTTAAAACATGCTGAGCAAGTGATTTTCCTCAGTTCACTGTGTTTTGTGATGAGGAGCCAAAAACTATCAAAATAATGACTCTTGAGTTTTTTATAGACTCGGGAGCTCTGGAGAAGGAAGTGATACTAGGGTTGGCCATGAGTCAAAATCTATTCACTTCAGACCTTCCATGTCTACTGTGTCCCCAAAACACCCTATGCGGGACAGCATGTGGTCTAGCGTTGTCTGTAATGCCCCTAATTCCAGTATGAAATTAGCTGTGTTGCGGCAAACTTCAAACACATTAATTATAGACGACTCCCTCTTAGGAGCAGCCGCTCTCTATCACACTGCAAACAAAAGAGGAACAAGTGAGGAAAAGAGGGAAGAGCGATAGAAAGGAGAGGGAGTTCTGCTCCACTTCTCCACGCATAGAGTGAGCTTGGTGTGAACTGTGGATGAGGACAGAATAGAAGGAAGAAAATATACGAAGACATTAAAAGAGTGAAAGAGGGAGAAAGTGGTGCAGAGAGTGGGCCCAGGAGGTGATGAGCCTTAACCTGCCAAGGTAAGTCTCAAAGTTATAGAGGAAAACAAGCCAGAGAGAGGAAAAAAAAGGCGACCACTACCATTGCCTCATTAACTCTTAATTGATCAAACAGGACACAGAGAGAGGTGCAGTAGAAACAGTGTCAGTTGAAATGAGTGGAAGGAAACAGTGAGGAGCAGCCCCAAGCAACAGAGCTGAGAAGGGTCTTAGAGCACTCCGCTTTGGGGGAGTTGTCAACCTACCATCCTCTTTGGTTTTGATCCGCACCGGGGCACTCTCAGGGCCTGGGCCCACGTCAGTGTGTGCCCTCACCCACACCTGATACTCGGTCCACTTCTCCAGGCCCTCCAGCACGTAGCTGGAGGCGTCCGCACCGATGCCCGTCACCACATGGCGCTCCGTATCCTCTCCGGCCATGGCCTGGTAGCAGACTGTGTAGCGCACGATGGCGCCGTGGCGGCTAGCGGCGGGCGGCGCCACCCAACTCACCTTGAGGCTGGTGGAGGTCAGGCTGACCAGATGCACCTCCTGAGGGGGGGCGGACGGGGCTGCAGGGGGGGGGAGCACAACCACACGAAGGAGGGGCACGGATCAAGCAAACAAATAAAAAAAAAAAAGAAACCACAAGCAAACACAAGGCAAAACAAGATGCTGCCTCTGGACTGAGAGACTGGCCACGACATTGTAATACCAGGCTTCTTCTGAAGCTCTGAAGCTGTTTGGCACCAGATTTATATGAGAGACCACAAAACTAGGGGGTGGGGTGAACAGAATATAAAATGTGCCAAAATTTTACAAGGCTTACTTGTGATTTTGTATTTTGTTCCTATCTACCCTCTCTTGCTGCCTCTTGCAGTATGTACAGGGAGCGATAAAATGGCCATAGATGTGCGACTGTGTGAACAAGTGCTTGACAGTGTTGACTGGTGTTCGCACATTGATGCAGAAGCTCTGGGCTTGATAACAGTGTTTGTCAGGCTCTGTTCAGAGCAGCAGCTGAGATACACTGGGCTCTGTCTGAACACACACATACGCACATAGCTTTACACACATATAGGACAAATCCACACAAGAGGAAGACAGACACTTCCAAAATTGGACTGTGTCAACAGCATATTATTCACTGCATGGTGCTCTTTTATTAACTCTTTGATGAATAACTCTCTGGAACCTACAAGTTTACATAATGGGGATCTAGGTTCTAGAGACTTATGCATCAATGGGTTAAAAAAAGAGCATATATATACAGTATATACATATGATTCCTTTTCCAGGTTATCATTATTATTATTATTATTCCAGGCCAATTATTAGGTCTCTGCTCCAAAGCATTTCACTTACTGTACATCTACTGTAATCAAAAGGCAAGGCAAGGCAAGGCAAACTTTATTTATATAGCACATTTCATACACAAGGCAAATCCAATGTGCTTCACATAAAACAGAAAATACATAAATATTCTCCTAAGCCAACTTGCTCAGGGTCACATTTATATATATCCCCATTTATTGCTATACAAATTTTTCAAATTTTTCAGCCAAAAGCTGAAATTCCCATAGAAAATGCATGCCTTTTTGACCCCTTTTATATATAATAGGGTTAACTAGAAAAGTATGTAGTGTGCTAGTAATATAAGAGTAAATGGGTACTGGCAAAGAAAAAAGCTTTGGTACGCTATATTATATTTGTGTAGTAGTAGCATCATAGAAGAGATACAGTTTAACTAACATGCGAAGAAGATTGGATATGTACTTTGTTGGCAAACATGCAAAGTAACATAAAAACATGTTTGAACAAAGAATCAAGTCGCCAGTCAAACTTGGTTATATTCTGTCCACCACACCCTGCTTTGCTTTTTTCATTGCCAACTCCTCAGGCGTTTGCATCTGCATCTGTAAAAACACATACAGTTCATACAACTCGTCCATTTGGAGTGGATAATCTCTAGCTACCCCTCTCTAGTGATTTACATGTGTTAGAAATTAAGTAAAAATTAAGTATTACAACTGCAATGTTAGTAAGTGCCCAAGTGGGTTCTGGAAAGGAAATATCTCATCCAGTTTTTGAGATTCCTTATGATCAGTTAGGGAGGTACACACTCCGCAAGAAATATAAAATCAATTGCCGCAGTTTAAAAAAACAAAACAAAAATCAAGGTTAAACTCTCAAAAGTCCAGAGGTAAAAATAGAAAACCAATAACCTAGAACAACACAGAAAACAAACACAATAGCATTCATACATTACATTTCATGCATCTAACTCAAACATTAACTTAATCAACGCTACACAAAAAAGCCTCTTCAAAGGAGAAGAAAATGAAACAAGGGAAGAAAATTCAAAGCAACGTATTCTTACGAAAGCATGCCCATGAAATGTATTTTTTAATAAGCAGAGCAATGAACAGTACGGAGTAATCCAGCCGTTTTGAGCTCGAATATGAATCCAATGAATGAGTGCCAGGACATGAAACTCCACTCTTCCAAAACATTAGACTTAACAAAATGGAAGCGGCTCTCACCAGGTGGTTCCTGATCCACCAGAAAGTGGACAGAGAAACTACAAAGGCCTGACGACACCAGAGACACAAAAAAAAAAGGTGAATCAAAACAACGCCCGGGATTTACAAAATAGGATCTGATGTTGAGGTCCGGATAAAAAAACAGAACCGCCAAAAGATCAAAGTCAAGGTGTGTGAGGGGAGGATGACACCACGGGAAATACATTTGCCTCAGAGGCAACGAGAGAGAGAGAGCCAGAGTGGGTCTAAAATGGAAGATAAGATTAGAGAGGGAGAAGATAAAGTAGCTCCCTCTGCCTCTCCTCCCTAACGTAACTGTTGATTCGCAGTTGTTTTGATCAGTTACTTGTTACTTATACGTTTGTCTAATGCCAACCTTAGCTGAGGGTAAAGCGGCACGCACCTTTCAAACGCTGTCATGTTCTACAAGTCCTAAAACGAGGGAAACAGTTGTAGAGCTGAATTATACTAAAGAATATAAACAGGAACAAATAATGAATACCGCTC
This sequence comes from Centroberyx gerrardi, assembly GCF_048128805.1. Lineage (NCBI taxonomy): Eukaryota > Metazoa > Chordata > Actinopteri > Beryciformes > Berycidae > Centroberyx > Centroberyx gerrardi. The sequence continues at coordinate 21,935,884 of NC_136009.1, forward strand.
GGGCCATGTTCATTGCTCTGGCTCTTAAAAAAACAAACAACAAAGTAATATTAGATGTAAAGACACATAATAATATGGGGCAGAATAACACAGCACGGCTCACAAATGCGGGAGCAAGACACATTAAACGTACCTTTGACACTGAACACAGGGCCTGCCCTCAGTTAGAAGGACAGGAGGGTTAGTGCTGGTGACAGAGGGGTGGTAGGGGAAGCGTGATGCTGACCGGGACGGCTGCATTGTCAGCATTTATGTCAGAGTGGTTGTGTTGAAATCGACTTGACGTTCGAGTTGCCCACACACCGTCTGATTTAAGCTCGAGAAAACTCAACTTTATCCTGTACTGAAAACCTACGACCTAAACCTGTATCGGCGGGCCGTGGGCAACTGTTACTCCACCTAATTATTCATCATTGGTTAGTGGACAAGGAGGAGATAAGACAGATGAGGGAGACGAGAGAAAAGAGAGAGTGGTGGACTTACTCGATTGGGCGGTGCGAGCCTCTATGGGTTGGGTGTAGACGCCTAAGCCCATGTCAGAACGGGCTGCCAGGGAGAAGCGGTACAGTGTGTCAGGCTTCAGACCTTCCACGGCGTAGGAGCCCGCTGGGTTAAAGGTCACATGGATCTGAGGGGGGGGGGGGCAGGAAAACATGAAATCATCTTCTGTTCAGAATTAGACGGGCAGAAGCCGCTGAATTACATCAAGGGCGCTTACACAAGTGTCTTTGAGTCGTGAGCTATAAGGATAGTATTTGTCGCATTGCTAAAAGATGGAAGGATTAATCTTCAGCTGCAGGCTAAATGCCCAAGCTGCAGTTTCTCCATCCCAAATGCATACAAAGTAGAGAATATAGCCAAACTTCCACCACAAACTTTGAGGACAACCTGTTCCAAAAACATATTGATTGAAGGAGAATAACTCCTCAGGCCCAAAACGGGTCCAGCAGAGGTGATTGCACGGCCATGATATTGAGAGGCAAGACAGAATAACTGTGCTGTCTGTTAGTACAGTAAATCTTTCTCGTCAGCCGGGGAGCTGACTGCATTACTACAACGGCATTGCTTCAGCCGAGGCATCCCATTCAGAGAAATTGCATCATAAAGAACAAGATTCATTTGTCTGCAATCTCACAGTAGAGGATGTGAAAGTGTGTGAGAAATAGATAGAATGGCGGATAGATGGATAGATAGATGCATAGATAGATAGATAGATAGATATATTCATACATACATACATACATAGTTAGAGAGCTAGATATATAGCAGAAGAGAGACAGCACAAGAGAGAGAGCAAGAAAGAGAAAGAGTGGGAGTGAGAGACAGAAAGAGAACTAGGTGAGGCCAGCTGTGCGGTAGAAGAAAATCAGGTCATGAAATAGTTATAACTTCATGTTGTTATTCCAACCTTGTTGTCAGAGTTGGCCTCCCAGTACTGCAGCTCATATTTAGTGATGGGCTCCTGAACGGGCCACAGCCATGTGAGCATGATGCGGGTGTCCAGCTCAGCTTCAGCCTCGAAGCTGGACGGCTGGGCAGGGACTGGGTACAGAGGGGCGAGGGGACACAAGGACAGAAGTTGAGGAATGAAAAGACAGAGCAAGATCACAGATCTGACTGTATGGGAGTCTATTTGCACACATACACAAACACCCACATGTGCCCTTCCACACATACACAACATGCACATCGTACATGTTTTTATTACAATACTTCTGAGGACCACAGCTAGGACAACGGCTAACTCTAAACTTATACATGCCTAACATTACCCACTAACTGCAATCATAATACTGAACTCATCCCGTAACCCTACAAGTGGCCCTTGTACAACTGAAGATAGGCAAAATGTGAAATTTCCTGATTGCCCTGTCCTGTCCTGTCCTGGGGTCACAGACACACACACACAGATCCACACACAGTGGTTTGTTGCTCACCTCCCTGCTGGGTTTTGACTTGCAGGACGTCAGACGGTGGCCCGTCACCCACGGAGGTGAAGCCCAGCACCCTGAGGCTGTAGGTGATATTGATAGTCAGGCCCGAGATGGTGGTCAGCCTGCTGTCGTCTGTGTTGTGTTTCTGCCAGGCGCTGAGCGGAGCCGTCAGGTCCGAGCTGTAGTAGACCCGGTAGCCCCTGATTTGTCCGTTTGGTTCCTCGGGCGGTTCCCACTGGACCAGCATGGTGCTGGCGCTCAGCATGCGCGCTTGGACGTGCAGAGGCGGCGAGGACGGGGCCTGTTCGCCGGTGCGCGTCTCCACTGGGTCGCTGGGCGGCCCGCGGCCAATGTTGTTGACGGCCATTACACGGAACTCGTACTCAGAGTACGGGCTGAGGCCGCCGATGCTGTAACGGGTGGTGGCCACGCCGTCCACTTCCTGGAAACCATTGTCTGACGCCTTGGCTCTGTACTGGATCATGTAGTAGGAGACGGGTTCAGGGTTCCCAGAATCCCAGGTGAGAGTCACGCTGGTGGCCGTGGTCTCAGTCACGATGAGGGAGGTGGGGGGCTTTGGCAAGGCTGAGGAGGGAGAGGCAGGACTTCAATATCAGGAACAGTCATCAGGGAGTCGCAGTTGATACAAAGAAAATTGGACTGTCTGGCACATCTGATAGAATAATTCTTAAAATGCAGGTACATTATAGAAAAATTCAGCTCTCGTGGAGAATCACATGATTGGTAACCCTCACTGAAAGCCACGGCACTGAAATGATTGAGTGTTTCATAGGCCAATACAAATAGTACATTGTCATTTTGCGTTTTTAAAACTGGCCTGGCCATTAAAACTGGCCCGGCCATTATCGACAATAAGACAAAATTGCAAGAGTGGTTCCTATTGAGAGTGAATGACAAATACAAACAAAGCAGAGGGTCTCCATTATGGCTGTCTTGAAAAAGGGGTCTGCATCGCTGTGGTTCATCTAAATGACTGTGACATTCTGGGTATCGATCAGCTAAGTGGAAAGTGGGATCAATACAGACAACAACTGATAATAGAGGCTGTGAAGGCAGACACACACACACACACACTCACATAGCTGCATCCAAACAGGTGGGCAGAGCCACATTTATGTGAACACTCACACATACACACAAACAGGGACAATGGACATGCAGACACACACACACACACACACACACACACAAGTCCAGACGCTGATGCTCATTGACGCAGAGCACAAAGAGTCAGCAAACAGCAATAGCCTTTCATTTTTACCTCCCAATATCCACAAAAACCACAGGCTGCTTCCCCGGGACAGCTACAATTATGCAGCAGAAGTTCCCAAGGTCATTTGAAAGTGGTTTACTCTGTTTTGTAACATCTGATTATTGGCATGTGAATCCGGGGATGACTCAAATCAACAGCAGAGGTCACATCATTGCAGCAATGACCTCACTGTTTAGTTTTATTTTGTTAAAGTTTATTTTTATGGTATTTCTGCACTATTGGATAAAGTACAGCAGGGAGAGACAGGAAGGATAAAAGAAAGCATGTGCTGATCAAATTCTAGATTTATGTGTAAAGACTGACATCTTGGGTCATCCATAAGCTCTCACCTTTGACGGTGACCTGGGCTGTGGACTCGATCATGCCCAGCGAAGAGATGGCCACGCAGGTGTAGTTGGCCGACTCGCGGATGTTGGTGACCTCCAGCACGTTGCGGCCCACCGGCATTTCCTCCTCCTTGGTCAGCTCCACCAGGCCCATCATCCACTTGACGTAGGGCATGGGCGAGCCTACCGCCACGCATGTCAGGTTGACGCTGCCGCCCGGCATCACCTCGTGGTTGGTGGGCGGGATGGAGAATCTGGGCGGGACGCGTCGCACTAACAGGAAAGAGAGGAAAGAGGAGGAGGAGAGAGAAGTGAATGGGTAGGATATGAAAGGTGAATAGGATAGGTTGAGTTTTTGTACTTTGATGAATGGCCTTGCCCGATACAACAACACACGGCTAAGAGCTAGCCCAGAAAAGCTAGTAGAATGGAGGGCTGATCACTTTTGTCCGAATGTGCAGGCATGCACAATAGGAATAATAGGACTGTCACAGAATGGCTCTGGAAATTCACAAGAAAACTTTGAGGGGGTGTTTTATCCTCTTGCCCACAAAAGGGAATATAATAAAAAATAGCCCAGTTTTTGCTGGAGACTATGTCTGGCCCTCTTTTGTCAGAGTGTCAAATGGTGGTGAGAGTTGCATCATTGAGGGACCCTGTGGAGATGGCATTGTTTGATTCCTCCTCCCGCTCTCTCTGTCTCTCTCTGTCTCTCTCTGGTTCCTTCTGCTCAGCCTGTCTTTCTCACTCTGTCTTTCTCTCCCTCTCTTTGTGTGGCTCTGATATGCAGATAGGCTGACATTAAAAAGGGGTTCCCATGGAGACGAGAAGGGCTCGTTGACGTCGCTAGGGAAAAGGCAAGCACCGATGCAGAGGCTCGACGCAATACTGAAAAGCTGGCCCAGAATAAACAGGCAGCCAGCATTTACATGCAACTTGTTTTCTATCTAAATAAAGATATACAAGAAATTCTTGCCATATTTACACACTTCAGATCTTTTCTCAGTAACTTTCGGCTACCACAGGAAACTTGTCTGTTTGACATGGTAAAGAAAAACTAACTTGACAGTGCGATGTTAACATCCATCAATGTCAAATCTGTTACATTTTTGACATGTTGAACATTACCATAGCACACTTTGAGCAGAATGTAGGAAGGTAGAGCTCTGACTTCTTTAACCTTGCTTATGGAGACAGAGAAGCCAAGCCAAACATTTTGTTCCCTAGTGAGGACCCATTATTGCTATCCCGCTACTGCTGGTCATATGTATTCAAAACACTACGGCATGAAACTATCCCTGCAGAATTTATACTGCTTGTTTCCCCTAATGCACTACAACGTCTCTGTGTCTCCCTGGAAGAAAAAAAGCCTCTGACTGTAATTGCTCTTTTGCACCGGTCCCCATGAAAATGGATTTTCAAATGTGACTCCCCCTCCACCCCCCACTCCCCCCTCTCCCTCCCTCACCCCTCCCTCCCCGTTCTAATTTGAACCGGAACGTCGTTACAGCCATGCTTGTTATTCCCCTCATTATGTGGTGAAATGGAAAAACACAAAAGCACCTTTTGAGATTCCAGTCAGGAAAAGACTGGTTCTCTGGACCACACTATAATTAGGGGGACCTGGTCCACACTCTTCTGAATTTTCCCAATATTGAGGTGCTGTATGTAGACCTGCTGTTTGTTTATTGATGCTATCCTCTGGGCTTTAACCATTTGTCTCAATATCTCATACAGTGACATTGTGAAGAGAGTTTGGTATGAGCAGCAGACACAGCACGATTCCATGTGGAGGAGGTAAGAGATCTTGGAAACTACAATCCGGAGCCACAAAAGACACTGAATCATGCACTTTTTGGCATTTGCTTGTTTGAATTTGCTTTTACAGCCTTTCTAAAAATGACTCCACATAAATTGAAACCCATGCATGTATTTCAAAAGGACTCTTGAACTTTTCACAAGAATGTATATCATTGCAAATAATTCAATCTAACACAGAAAAAAGGTTTAAGGCAGGCTGAGTAATAATGATATCACCTGTGATAATAATAATATAATAATAATAATCTTTATTATCTTTAATCATTTAAAAAAATTACAAACTGCTTCAACAGTCATATTAAAGCAAACACCATACTTGTCAAATAAATTAAAGAAAAAGGAAACAAGAGACAAACAAGAAGGTACTACTTCATAGTGGTGTGTGTGTACAGGGGCAAAGCTACAAACATTAAAAAAAATGTGCTGGAACGGACCGTCCAGAGGGGTTTACAATAGCCATGACATCTAGCCTTTGAGGTTCATGGGCAGAAGGCTGGTCACCCTTTTACATGCAAAGACCGGACACGCCGGATAGTGTTACCAGCCTGGGAGCAGGATGACATTCTCAAGCAAAGCATGCATTGGTGCAAAGGGAAGATATGGGATGGGATAACTACCAAGCCTTAATGCACTGGGGAAGAAGATAAAGGAGCAACTTGGTCTAATTTTCTCAGATAAATGACTGTACATCTGATTTCCAGTATGACTAAAGCGCGACAGACTCTGAGAATTTCTTGGAGTCTTTGAAGGAAAAAACTGTTAAAATTGTACTTATGTGGAAGACCACCTGTGCCTCCTCACACAACAGTAATAGTCTAGAAAGGTAGCTATTTTGTGCAACATATGCTTAGAAAAAAGAGAGACTTGTGAGAAGCAGGCCTAATGTAAGACCATTAAGCTCAGAGTATCTGTTACTCTGTCATGATTTCAAAGACTAAACAGTGCTAAGAGCAGTCCGTCAATGGGGCCTGTGTATATTGAACACTTAATGTAGTGAATAATTCATGGCGTGCGGTTAAGTTTGGAGAGGTGCTGTGGAACAAAATGACTAGAGGGCAGGTAATTGTTATCGATTCCCCCGAAGCCTCTCTCCTGTTGAGAGCGGCTTGGAGAGACGGGCTCCGGGACTCTATCAAAACCACAAAATAAGCCCTGTCTCCGCTCTGCCTGCCTGCTTGCTGGATACCTATAAATTTAACTGCCTTGACAAAGTGCCCGAGGATAGCAGAACCTGTTCAGTCAATCAATATCTGAGCAAACTGGCAGAGAGTCAGCGGGTTCCCGGGCTTCCTGGCAGCACCATTGGGCTACCATGATGGCTGATCATACCCTGTCAGCACACTGCCAACTTCAGTATGCTATAGGTCAACTCTTCCCATAGAAATGCTCTTGGCTGTCCAGATGGTATCAGGGAAGAGATTTCCCAAACATTATATCTATTTTGGGCAAAAAGAAAAAACCTTACTCCAATGTCATCATTCATTATCTCTAAAATACAGAGTTTCCAGTCTATAAAAGTTGGGATCAAGGATCAAATCTACTACTATCCATAATTAATACATTTGTTTCAAATCATTTTGTAAGAGTAGATATGATTTTTTTTTTTCAAAACAACATGGATTCCTCATTTTGGATTCCCATGTGTGGATCTAAAAGCCACGCAATGTCACGTTATTTACTTTGTTACTGTGGGGCGTCCTGCTGCAATATCGCCTGCATGGGGAAGGGTCTGTCTCTCCTCTAGATAGGCTAACATGTGCCTATCACACCAGTCTCCAGGTAGAGGATGCCCGTGGTGGTAAAACAGACGTAATCCCCCGTGAACGGCTTTGTCAGTTCTGATACCCATGTCCCTCAACGGGGGAGCTGTGGTGTTACTGCCTAAATACCTGACAAATCCTGTTGCCACCTGAATACCTGAGTAATCCATCGCACGACTCTGATGTGTGCCTTGTGTGCATGGAGGCGGATGCAAAGTTAGTGGGTGAAAGCAGCTATGGCTTACAGTGGGTGTGGTTGACAGTGACAATATGGGAGCGGTTGGAAAGCATGCATAGCTAGGTAACCAAACAGTGATATGATAATGACTTAGGTCAACTGTACAGGTCCTCCTTGTGTGTGTTGGCAAGGTTAAACAATGGTATGTTGTGGGGAGTGGCGTTGGAAGGCATGCAAGCACTAAGCAGGGATCCATGCAAGCAAGCAGAGAAAATGACACTTTTAGAACATGGTGGATTGGGGTGGGGTGTGCTGCTTTATTTTTCAGGGAGGGGACGGCAGTGGCTTTGTCAGAAGGGTTAGCAGGGCCGGTTCGCCCCGCCTAAAATCTGCAGCAAAAGTGGCTTAAAAGAGAAAATGACCAACCTTCCCGCTGATCTGTTTGCGGATGGAGTGATGATGATGGAGGTGAGCGACGGAATGAAGAGATACAAAATGGAGAGGAAGACAACACAGTGAAACAGAACAGTGTTTCCGTAGACACAGTGGAGGTTAGTGACAGGGAACAGATACGCAAACACACGCGTACACACCACAGAGGGAAACTAACTGTAACTATATAAACAGCCAAATTGATTTTTAGAAGAGAGAAGAACCACCGAATTATGGTTTGATTAGTAGACAAACACATTGCCAACCGCAGGTAAACTTTACCAGCGTTGGCCATGTGGTAGTTTCCCACCCTGACACACAGAGACACACACGCATAGACGTAAACACATACACACAGAAAAGCATGAAGACATTCTGGTAAAAGAAAAGCCTGTCTGCAGCACTTTATCCTCCATGACATATTGACACGTCACATGGATATATGAAGGAGTGCCAACAGACAGAAGCTGACATCCCTCCGTTGTGGGATAAGCACTTGACAAATGAGCGCTCATGCACAATCACAGGACGCTTGTGATTCTCCCCACGTTGATGGAGTCCTCCTTTAGAGGAGGGTCACCGAAACCGACCCGCAGCGAACAGACGCGCGCGCGCACATACAAACACACACGCACTCTTAATGGATGAGAAGTGGAAGGACATAAATAGATAGGCAGACAGGAAGGGAAAAACAATCCATGAGCAGACACACACACACACCCGCCACCTCCTCCTCCTCCTCCCTCTACCCTCACCCTCCCCTCCCTCACAAAAATATGAGGACATCATTCTCCGGTGGCTCTAAAATGTCAAGACAAGGGTGGTGACGGTGGCGGTGGCAGCATGTTTGTGTACCTGCAGACAGGAATTGGATCAGGTAGTGTCGGCGGGTGGAAAAAACAGAAACATATTCATGGACACGAAACACCAACCCCGTAACAAGCACATTTAATGCAGGTCTGTCAGAGGTGCGTATGTGAGTGTGTGTGGGGGGTTGATAGGGAATAAAATTGCAATCCTTTCTCCCATGATAATGTTTTGATTCGTCAGCATCAAGTAGTGGCAACTTTATTGACATTTCAAGACTATAAATTACTCCACAAGGAGATGAAATTTTTAAAAGGCATTGAAGTTAATCGAGTGATAAATTCTTTTTTTTTTGCACTCATAAGCATGGAAAATGGAATAATAAAACACAGTTTATCTCAGCTCGGAATTGCAATACTCTGTTCATCACAGTACATTAAGAATTGTAATTGTATTATATTTTGTTGTTCGTAGCCCAAGTATTGTTACAACATTGTATTGGCAGCTCTGAATCGACCTAATTTCCGACACCCTATTGTCCTTTTACGACTACACCTACACATCACCACTGTAAAATTTAAAGAGTGTCCAGTGACCTGTTTGTTTTCCATCCGAAGCTTGTTATGTTTACAGGTTTGCGAGCAGACGTTGCAAGCCCCAAAATCTCCCCTCTGGTGTGTCCAAATTTAAACAACAAAAAAACAGAAAAGAGAGGGAAAGGAACGAGGCATGTCAGAGGCCTCTTGTCTTGAGAGCCTGACGTTTTACACCCAATCAAACAGCCGAGTGATAGTACAGCCCCAGGTCTGGTCTCCTCATTCTAGCAGTGGTAACAAAGACAGAGTGAAAACACGGTTCGAGCCTTTGTTCCCTATTCCAGACAAGTGCACTTTTAAAAGGTTACGGTTGGTTTGATTTCTATCTCTCCACTGGTGTGGTGAGGCTGGCGGAAAAGTTGGTGTCTGGGCCAAAGGGTTGACAGCTCCTGGGTGGTGTTACAGACTAGCTAGGCCTGGAGGCCTTGCTGGCGCCACGCCACACAACAACTGTAATTACCTCTGTGGAAAAAAAAGGCCTCGTCTGCACCTGTGACAGACATGCCCTGATTAATAGACGAGACTTGAAGGCCTCACATCTTTTCCTTGTCTTTGCTGGTTGGACTACCTTCCCCTGTCGAGATTTAAGATCTAACCCTTCTGGAACCCACAGTGTTTAATCTGTAAATTTGAAGCAGCTACAGTGCTTGAGGGTAATTTTGTTTCCATATTTTCCTTGTTTTGGTCCCAGTTGGGGTTATAGTACAGGTTGCTGTACTAAAAACATTTTTCTTGGATACTTTACGATAATGAAAGTATTCATGCTAAACACTCACACTACTCATCTTGGTCTTTTAGAGGGAAATTTGGAAAAATCGTACTGTTATTTCAATGTCACATTTCCTCAGCAGTGGTTTGTAATTTTCTTGCGGTGGTGAAGCACCACTACTGAATAAATAGGGGAAACACTGGATGGATGGGAAGAAACACTTATCCCTATGTTACCCTGTACACTATATATATATACGTATATGTAACCCTTTAACAAAGTTATGAAATGATAGTTCAGTGTGTCTCTTCCTCACCCCGCCACTCTCCCTCCCTCCCTCCCTCCCTTCTCCACCCACACTAGCAACTGGAGCAGCTATTCTGTTTCATGTACATCAGACAGTCTTGGTGGTATCCGGAGGGGCTGACCTTGACTACTCTCCCCTATACCAGCTTCTCGCAACACTGGCACAACACTGCCCTCGCCCTGTACTAGTCTGCTCACGGAGAAACCATAACAAAAACAAACCCTGAAACTCCAGACACTCCATGCCAGAGGAGCTCCGAGTTGTGCGGGGGGAATAATGGAGCCTTTCGATACAGTCAAAATAAAAAGAAAGGACGCCTGGCATGGTTTTCAATGCCAGTGGAGGAAACAGTTTCAATGCAGCTGTTTTCACAGTGGCAGCACCTGGCGGAGCTGGCAGACACACAGGAGGCTGAGGTTAGTTCAGCTCATTGGTATGAGAGGAATGGCACGGCAAGGATAATGGTGAGAGGATTGGGTGAGAGAGAGACAAAGAGAGAGACAGAGAGAGAGACAGAGATAGAAATGTGGTCATTGGAAATTTAACAACATTTAAGGAAAGAGAGAGAGAGAGAGAGAGAGAGAGAGAGAGAGAAAGACAGATGCATGGTCATTGGTGATTAAACAACATTTGTAGTGGGAGAGAGACAGAGACTGGGCCAAGCGAAAGCAAGAAAGGGTTGCGTGGTCATTAGTGATTTAACAACATTTAAGACAACATTGCCATTTAAGTATTGGGAGATGGACATATGACCTTACCTCGTACGTAAAGATTGGCAGGAGCGGAGTAACGGGTCCCAGCGCTGTTCATGGCAACACACTCATATTTCCCCTGGTCCGACTCCTCGCTGTTCTCAATCTGCAGAGCTCCTGCGTAGAGGATTAACAAATTTAGCTGTCTTGACAGTTGTGGAATACAAGATGTAAATTGGCTAGACACAGTAGATCTCTACAGTGTCTCGCTAGAGAGCACATAGTCAACTAGTCTAACACTATTCATGCTTGATTAAGTGTTCCAGATATGGAGGCCGTTTTGTCAAGAAATTGCCTACGGCAACACAAGAATTTAGCTGATTTGGCAAGTTTAAGCAAACCACTAACAACATGTTTGCCTAGACGAGTCGCAGAAAAAAGCTGGCGAGACATTTGTGTCGAGTCCATGACTTAGGGTCAATTAATCATCCGAATAAGATGTCACAACCATCACAGCCAATTTAGGACTTTTGCTTGTGAAAACAATTGACACAACAAAAAGTGTTTGTGTCATGAAGAGTTCTCCATCTCAGCCAGAAGTTAGCACTAAGCTAGGCTAAGCTGCTGAATAACCACTGCAAAGGCAGCAGGATGGATGTGAGATTTAAAGAAGGAATCAAACTGCTTCTTTTGCACAATCTCACACTTCTACCAAATGACTGATGATGACTGATGAAATTATTCATTCAGAGTTACGTGCCTCAAGAAACAATGCTACTCTGATCAAGTCTTCAGAGTTTTGAGTTGAAAGCAAACCAGCTTTAAGAGATCTTAAGTGTTAACTTAATGCTGTAGATTTAAAATGCCACCATATTAAGCCTGATCAGGTGTGAGAGAGGCAGGGAGTGGCACTGACGAAGATTTGTTCCTTTCAGTCATTGTTGGATGGCCTGACATTTGCTGCAAAACAACTGCCAATGCAGGCATCTCTTCTCCAATCTTTGTTGATTACACAACAGTGAGGTCAATCTGTTCTTCTATTACTGACTATATGACCATTTCTCACCAAGGCCCTCCAGGGAAGAAACCCCTCTGCCAGATGGCTCAGATTAGTATTCACAATCCCAAGTAGCTGTAGTCATCAGACAGAAGGCTAACATGTTGTTTCTAACAAAGCATGAAAGCCCAGGAGACCTGATTTGGTGTGGTCATTGTGACAGGCCATGTTATAAGCTGCAGCCATCAAGTAATCATTGCTACTGAACTGGAAATGGCTGACAGATGAGGCAAGTTATAATTTGCACTAATTTAGAATAGAAGAGCAATGGAGAGATACAATGGCAAACTTACCTGCATCCCTTGACCAAAAACTACATATTTCAAAACAGAGCTACTTTTCTCAGAATACAGCGATACATTTGTATGTCACAAGCAAGTGATAACAGTTATCACCACTCCAAAACAGCATGGTGCTAGCATGAGAGGCAGCCAGCCACCATGCAGTTTGAAAATGACAAAAATATTCAGCGTACGATGATGTCAGGATACATTTTATACATCATGCAGTATGAGATGAATGCAACAAACAGGTTCACCACCAACCAAAGGGGACTCGAATCAAGACGAGACCAAAGGGAGAAGAAGCAAAAGAGGGGTGGGGCAGTGACATGTGATAATACCACTTCAGATCTCATGACAACAGATCCCTCAGAGGCGTTTGCTCTGCGCGCCGAGCTCATCTCTCTCTCTGATTCAGCAGCGGCGCACCCCTGCATACTAATGCCAATGTCACCAATCTGTCAATCTACCCCTTTCTCCCAGGGGAGAAAACACTTTGAGTGCTATAGGAATGTAGCAGGCATCCAGAAGGTTACTGCTATGGCAGTTGTCAGAGCAGGCTATAAGACTCAACCCTTTCCATTACTTCCAGCTACTCTTCAACAAGGTCATTTCACCGTTTTCCTTTGCAGAAATGACGTAAGGGACATTGAGGCTGCCTTGTTAAGAGTTAAGGATCTAGCTGAATATGTTCTGTATTAGGAGCCATGGTTGGACAGACACAGACAGGCTCAGGCATGCTGGTAGTGCCCGGAAGCTCCAAATGTATTCAGCTTGCCCCAGACGTCCACTATTTACCTCACGGTGGTTTAACGGAAATCATGCTTTCACTCGGGGGAAAGCAGATGATTTACATAAAAAGGGGTCGAAGTTAGCACCTTAACAATCTCAACCAGGCATCCTGTTCCCATGCTGGGGGAGAGGTGTGTGTGTGTGTGTCTGTGGGTGGGTGGGTGGAGGGGGAGTGGGGCGGGGGGTGCTGCTGCATAGGCTGTATGCAAATGCAGCCATTTCAATTTACATTGAGGCCGCATACTGGAGGCAGGTAGATCCTCTTGTGGCAACGCTGGCCTTTAGTTTAAATGCAATCCCTCCCCCCTTTTCATTGAAAGCCAGGGGAGAGGCTAGGGCCGAGGATGTTTGTTTCTGTGTGTGTGTGTGTGTGTGTGTGTGTGTTCATAAAGATGGGATGGGTGAGAATAGAGTGGTTCATTTCCAACCTAGGAGTAAAGGAGGGGCCTTGAAAAAGCTCATTTACAAGATAACACCTTGGACTGCCTTCTGCAGCATCTATTTCCATTCTCGTGACGTCAGGGTTGGTGATCATTTGTTTGTGAAGGAGGAGACACAGCAGCAGACAGAACATGGGCTGGACGACTGTTGGGAGGAGACAATCGACGGAAAAGTGGAAGAGGGTGGGGTTGGCGCCGACAGTATAGATGAACCTGGTGACGTGGCGTTAGGGGAATGCGGGGGTCTGACGTGGATGTGGGGGAATGATGTGGACGTGATTATTTTCTGACAAACTTTATTCATCATCCTTACCTCTAATTGGTGTACCACCTAGGTGGGAGTAATTTCAATGCAAACAGGGTTGGAGAGATTAGTTAGTAATCCACTTACAGCAGTGGGAGAGAACAAAACGGCTTCCGAGAGGCCACAGATACAAAAAAAGACTAGTAGAGAGAGTGGAAGCCACTTCAATGCAATGTGAAAAAGTTCAATATACTTAAATAACGCTATGAAGCAAGCTGTACATGGAGTCCAAAATAACTGCACAGCATTTTTGTCAGGTAAAAGACTTTAAACACTTTGAGGCTATTTGTAGACTACATGTATAGCCACATTCTGTGTTTGTCCTTGCTTCGTAGCAGTGTTAAAAGTGTGTGCAATTTGAGCAGATTAAATTTTTTCACATTCTACTTTGAGGTGACTTCCATGCTTTTTTGTACAGATGTCAGTTAGTAAAATGGGCAAGAGAAATGAATGAAAGTCAAACACAGTAAATAGAGTGATGTACAGTAAAAAGTATTCAAGTCAGACGTATTCATTTAAAAAAAACGTTAGTATGAATGGTCAGGATGGTGTGAAAAGGATTTATAAAGAAAAGACAGAAAAACTGTGTGTTTACTAAAAATTTAGCAAGTGTTATGCACCAAGAACTGGAGCTGGTACAAGACTGCCTTTTCCTGTTAAACTGCAGAAGCTAATTTATGCAGGGTTTTTTTGTGATATGAATTGGGCTCATTTAAGGTCATATGCAGTTATGTAAATCCTGATACAGCAGCAGATGTCAAGAAAAGGGTGATAGATAAAAGGAATTGTTAGGCCGAGGGCATTACATATCAGGCACTCTCACCATATGAGGGAGAAAGCTAATTCAAAGTTTGCGGCTAGAAGCAAAAAAAGAAAAAAATAATCACAATTTCATGCACTCATTTATCCGTGCTGTAAAAAGTTTATCTAACATTAAACTACTGGCATTAGTAGTCTAATTTGCGGGAAATGTGTATCTAATTTAGGTAGCTCTTCTCCTTATAGAACCATACTACACTACCATAGTATTTTTGGATCTCATTCATGTGTATAGTCCAGAGTGGGGATCTGGACAGGCCGAGTGAACTCGTTCCAGTGACCCACATTTGGCATCCAGTGGGCAGCGCTACTGACAGGCTTTTGTGGAAGAGCTCTCATCTTTAATCTTGGGGCCCCAGACTTGGAGCCCGGCCTGACACACTCTAAATGAGGTAGATTTAGCAGGGAGTGACAAGATTGAACCCGGTCAAAAGCCACTAATCTTTCCAACTCGTGCCTTTTCCATCTGATCCGGGTCAGGCCTGAGCTGTTTATTTATCAAGTGCACTGGCGTTGTGAACAGAGAGCACCTCATTGATTTTCTTTTTTTTTTTTTTTTTTTTTGCAAGGCTGGATTCTGGCTAATGCAGCATAGGCCAGACTGACTGTGGCCCAGCGGCATGTTTAAAAGGGGGCTTAAGGAGCATTTGATGTAAAGGGCAGGCGAATTATTCTCTTTCTGCACTGCGGGGGGTCACAAACTCATTCTCATGTGTCACTGGGCGGACAGTCCAAAATCGAATACTGGGGCAATGGGTTTCAACCACTATGTCCCTTGTTAAGTTGCTGCATCTGTGGTGTGGAGTCAAATTCCGCAAAGAAGCGAGTCAACTAATCAAAGTCATCACAAAAAAGAAAATGTTTAGTTCCTTTTTTAGTTTTTTAGTTGCACAAAGGAAGTTTCCACTCTATGAATAGTAAAGTATTTCGAAATCTTGCATCTTCCTTTGCGATGAAAGTGAATGCACAATATCAGCAGTGAAGGCAAATATGACAACAAAGGCCTTTAAATTTTCAAGTCATATGCCCACATCTAACATGGTTCATACCAGTCAGGTATTTTAACTGCTGCTAAAAACTTTTCCATGTGTGGCGTCTTGTAACCTGCAACCCGCCTTGCCGTCTTTACATCATGAGAACCAAAAGGTAAATAAGTTTCTGATTTAAGTGTGACATCCTTAGTGATTTGATTTAAGCTCAATGTGTGGTTAATGTAATCACATATATCAAATGAAAGCAAATCAAAGCGTACCTGAGCGGAGCTGCTTGATGCGCCCGTTGCTGCTGTTGATGTCCACGGGTAGCATGTCCTTGAACCAGGAGATCTCTGGGTCCGGGTTTCCACTGGCGGCACACAGCATGGTGGCGGTTCGGGTCCTTTCAACCACCTTCAGCTGGGGTCCCATATCTATGGTAGGGAAGCCATGGGGGATCTGGTTCTCTGGAAAATGCACAAGGGCAGAGTCTTTTAGCGTGGCCACAGACCCATAGAGCAAGAAATGTTGTGTAAAAAGTGTTTACAAAAAGATTCTGACACAATTGGCTCTCAATTGCTCTGAGAAGCATAGAGTGCATCAAAAGCTGTTGAGCTGGCAAGGATAGAAGGAATGAAAGAGAGCACGTACGTTTCAGGTGCTAAGGGCCAAACATAATATCTGAACAAAAAAAAAAAATCAGTAGAAAAACAAAACAGACTACTGGGGGATAGTAGGCCTGCTATTGATTTGGATTTCAAATTTGGTTTTATAAATCCTGTCTCTGATTGATTATCATTGCGTGTAGGCTCATTACCCAGCACAGGGAGTTCTAGGTTTAGACAGAGGAAGGAGAGGTGCAATCTGCCCGAGGCCAACCATGCATAGATGAGCCGCCTTAGGCTTAGCAAGCTAAACAAACCTATTTGAATAATCCTACTCATCATAATGCATGTAACCGCATCTCCATGACAACATGTTAAATGTATAGTTAAAGCAGAATTTATGATTCTAAGGTCAAAGGCTAAGAGGTTGTTGTCCTCTCAACTGTATACTGACACTATTAATGAAGAGGAAACAACATGGCCCTTGGGAGGTCTAGTTATCAGCTTGCTCTCAGACCTGTAATCTCTTATATCTTTCTCCACATATGTAGATGTGTCCTTGGGGCCGTAGATTTAGGACAAAATACTCATGGGATGTGTTGCAGTAAAGGATTACAGCGGTAATGACGATGGAAACTCCTACCTTTGGTTCACTATGACAAGATACTTAGCCCTGGGTTAATAGTAAGCAAAAGATAGCTGGTCTGGAGGGATGAATAAAAATAATTCAACATAAAGCTTTGAAAGTCAAGGGAGTAGCCTCCAAAGAGTAAAATGGAATTATAACGTCCCAAAAGTATGCTTGACTAGATAATCGCAACATGGTTCACTAATATTTAGGTCAAACAAATTCCATCAATGTTTAATAGAGGCTTTTGTCACTTTAGGTTGGGAGAATGAAAGGGAAACTTTCACCTTCCCTCTGAAACTATCATCAAAGTGTCCTTAAGCAAGGCACTTAACCCCCAACTGCTCCAGTGCGTAGCTCTCATGTGTGATTGTGTGTAACCGTATGAATGTGAAGCAGGGCAGGGCTGAAAAAGAGCATGAATGCTCAGAAAACCTTCTCTGGATAAATAAATAATCCCAAGTGACACAAGGTTGTCTCTCGTCAGTCATCAACAACAAGAGCTTTTAACTGCAGTATATAAGGCTCTAGTCTAGAGGATTGTCCACAGTGAAAGTGGTTTGCTGGCATTATGCTCAAATTTGTTCTCCAAAATAACTGGTTCCCCAAAATGCACCAACTGCCACTTAAACTTCTGAGCTTGCTACTTTTGCTCCACTTATTACTGGTGACCATTTTCTACTTCCTTAACAATCTGCAGAGACATTTTGAAGACAGATCTAGATTTTGATTTCAACTGTCATGCTGTCAGACATTTCTGATTGCCTGTAAGATGAAATCAACAAGAAGCTGTCTTATGAACAGCATGAGGTATGCAATTCTGATTTTGTGTAGGCTTTCTGATCTTTTAAATTTAGTATTCTATTTAGGAAAACTTTAAATATTAAGATGGAAGGTGTGGATATGATTTTCAAAACATTGGAGACAGAATATGACAGATGGCAGTTTTTACTTTGATTTTCACAACATCAACCTTTTCACCAAGAATTTTCAAAGAAAGAAGAATTAAAAATAGATTCAGAACAGAAGCCTGTTGTAACGAATGAGCCAGCTATAGGCATGTTGAAGCATGTTGCCATCATCACACACTCTCTCACACACACACACACACGCTCAAAGCTCAATAAGAGGTTCAAGTCTGTCAGTGTTTCATCAACTCGTTCATCATAATGTAAGTGTAGGCTATATTTTTCATTCAGATTATTCTGAAATAATAAGCTTAGTGTTTCATGTCTTGGCCATTCTCAAGCTGACATCATCGGCAATCAGATTTGATCTTTTTTTGTTTTTCACTTTTGCAAGTTTGCCCAGCTTTTCTGAGTCAAAAGCCAAATGGCAAGAGCATAAAAAAAAAAAATACATAACACAAAGGTGAGCATGGGTGTTCTACTTTGTTCTGATCCCCAGTGAGCAATTGTTCCTCCTTTCACCCCTGTGTTTGGACTGTAGCCCAGATCGTCTCATGTTCAGATGTAGTTGACAGATCTCTACATGGCCTCTTATCTTTGTGGCAGGGCCAGAGTCTCTTCAGCTCCATGAGACCACTAACTTCCTGTCTGACAGTAGAGGGCTCGTTTTCAGACATCCCAGCCGAGGCAGAATACCTCGACAAAACAGACGACTACAGCACAATGAAAATATACACTATGTCATTATATGAATAATGGTAATAGTAGCGCCCTGTTTCTCCTCTGTGGTCTCTTCTCTCTAACCTTCAGAGAGAAAAATAAAGAGAGACAGAGGCAGAAAGGAAAAAAAAAAACAGAGGCAGAAAGAGAAAGGAAAGTAGACATTCCCATAGATGGACAGATAGACAGATAGATCACTCAATAGACACAGATTTACTGCAGCCCACTGGACAGAGCACCTTGAAACTGCCTCTTTTTATTTATGCTAAAATGTTTTGGGGAGTTAGGCCTTGGGTTGGAGAATTATTGGAATACAAACAATGGGATATTTTCTACCCAACCCTTTTGTCTAACTGCCTATAGAATATTTATGATCAAGATTATTGGCAAATGTTCCTGTGCTGTGAAAAATGCAAACCATTGGTTAAACAGTGTGAAAGACCCCAAAGGAGTTATTACACGTCAGCGGTTGCCTCATATCAGAAGCATAAACAGGGCATAATTTAAAAGGCAAACAGCTGCTGCAAAGCTTATACGTGAATCTATCCCCTTCCTCTGCCTAATGTTTGCATTGCGGGGGAGCTGTTAGTACAAGTGGCTGACACTGAACCAGAGCTTTTTCACAGTATGCCTTATTAGTGGAAACAGCTCCCACTGCACCGTGGCTTCAGTTGGTGTGTAAATTCGAACATGGTAAGGTGTTGGTGAGTGTTGCTCAGCTTCAATGTTTAGGATTCCACAATTTGCACAGTTAGAAGAGCAGGAGACATCCAAGGTTAGTTACTCCCTGGAGAGAGTAGCCAGAAGAAATACAAAAGCAGTTCTATTTCTTGAGCAAACAAAACAGATTTCAGCTGTGTAGAAATGAAGCAGTATAATCCCCTGCCAGTTCAAACCACACACAACCTGAGAGGACAGCTTGTAGACAGCACAAGGGTGAAAAGAAAGACAACAAACAGCTTTAATCTAAAGATGTGCGGTGGATCAACTAAAATGTTTGAGTTCACCCCAGGTTTGACCTCTTATAAGCGGTGGCAAAGCCTGAGATCCTGAGGCATGGACCTCTTGGCCGTCCCAGAGTCCAGGCTAAAGACCCAAGATGATTGGGTCTTCGTCATCTTCGTCCCTAGGATTTGGGACGTTCTGCTTGGGGAACCTAGGCTGGCAAAATCAGCGTGGCCCAACTCTTAAAACACATTTTATTATGTATTCTTTTATGTACTTGTTGTTCCATTTATTTTATGTCAAATTGTATTTGTGTGTTTTATTGCTTTTAATTCTTTATGACAGGCTTTTTTAATTGTTTAGCTTATTGACTTGTGACTTGATTTGTTTTTGTTTCATGCCTATAAAGCACTTTGGAAAGCACTTTGTAACTCTTTGCAAAAAAAGTGCTATAGAAATAAATTGTATTATTATAATTTTAGTTGGAACACGGCATAACGGTCATAATGAAATGTGAAAGCTTTCTAATGGGTGTGAAGCCATGCAGGCCAAATTTAACACAGCTCTCCAGTTTGTCTTATGTCATAGGCTCTAGGCAAAAACGCAGTGAGTGCTCTACCCATATGCATACACACTTATGAAAGATACCTTCAAGCTATTAGGGAGGATTTGAGCCCTGTCTGTCTGCTCCTGCTACTGCAACTCCTGCGGTTGGCCTCGTCTGCCAACTTGTCAGCTTGGGAAGACAAAGACAAGCCTTTGTTCAAGCCTCTTTAATTTGAGGAGAGAAGAAAAGAGGTGGAGAAATTTGGAGAGCCTCCAACGAAACAGTGCAGGCAATGCAGGTTGATGTTTTGTCAAGATAGAGGGCATTTCTAATAAAAGGCCGCCTTGTGTCGGAGGGTAATTCATCACAAAAAAAACTCCTCTGTCTGGTCAGGGCAGGAAAATAAGAGGAAAGGGAAAAACCTGCGATAAAGTCACGTAGGGGCTCCATTACCAAGATGAACAGTGCTGCAGTGAGAAACAAAAAAAAAAACAGTGTCATGTGTCACTCTGTCTCATTAGACATCAGTGGCAACTCATCATGGATATCATCATGGGTTTGCATTCCCAAAGGTACCATCAAAAATCTAAAGATGCCGTGAACAACAGGCCTGGTGTCTACTGTGGCTCCGGTGGTAATTGGGCAGACATCTTGTCAGCGTCAGACAGGGGCTGAACATGCAGTGAGAAAGCTTGGCAGCAGAAGCTTTCTGGCTGGCCAAGTCGTTTGCACGAAAGAGGAATGTGCTCTACTTCTCAATCTATAGCCATTCAACTGGTAATTTACTCCGCACGTATGCAGAATAAAAGGGCTGATATTATGCATACTGCACACAAGCCATTTCTGTACTGCTACTGATCTAATATAGTGTGGAAGATCTCTGATAATGACAGCACTGAGAAGGCCATGCCGCCTAAAACCAGTGGAATTTAATGGAACTCTGTTTTATTGGTAAAGTGCTTCTGTAATACAGTTGTCGCAAAAAAATAATCTAATAGAGACAACTTAGATTTGCAAATGAACAAGGCCAGAGGCAGTGAGGTAGTGCCAGAAAACCGCCAGACACAAACCTTGGAACCCATGAACTGGATCCTCCAGTTCATGGGTGAAAAATGAATAGGGCCATTGTTCTATACATCACGCACAAGAAGTCTTACTGCAATATGAGCAGCTTAGGAGATGAACTTGTTTACAGTGGTTATAGCGGTAAGGTAGAGAGGAGAGGGCAGAGGGAGAAGGCTTAATGTGGTTTTGTGGTTGCACTACTCAATTAGGATAGCAGTGGGGGCCTTGACTATGCACAAAAGGCATGGGAAACATTGGCAACATCATTTGTAAAGAAAACAGGCACGAGTAATACGGGTAATTAGAGGAATTAACAAAACATGATACAGAAGTCATAAACTATTGTGTCAGAGAGCTCTGCTTCTGCTGTAACAGCCACAGGCAGGTGAGCTAAGATTTAGATGGGAGAAAAAAAAAGAGTGAAAGGGGGAGGGAGGGAGGGAGGGAGGGAGGGGGAGGGAAAGAGGAGGGGGCAGGGGAGGGGTGCATGCCAACCTCCTGCCAGCTCCAATTACCAGTGTGAGTGGAGCGTGGCAGCTAGGGCGATGGGTCTAATCAGAGCCCTGCTGAAAGAGACCCGTCCCTGTCCTCCTGTCCCACTGGGAGGCTGCCGGAGCTCAATCCCACGCTAACGTCAGCCAGCGTTTTTCCTCACCCCAAACACACTCATCTCAATGGGGGCAAACACTCCAGACACCCCAGTTCCTTCACGACGGGGAGCCCTGACAGTGGCACAAGATGCAATACTTCTGCATAGAAACTAGCCTGCCTCATTTCCATTTTAGTATGTCCTGCTATCCCCTTCTTATACTCTGGAGTGCAGTGAGTGTTAAATGACATGTGCTGGTTGTGAATGTTTAACTAAGGGATGGGCCAGAGAAGGGCCCTTTCACAGAGAACATACAGTCATAAAACATACAACGAACGCCTCTGTCTAGGAATATTCATGAGAAAACATGACTACAAGATGAGCTGAAGTTGTGCACATGCTTGCAAGTTGCCTGCTGGATCTTGCTTTGGTTTGTATCAATAGTTGATTTAATTCAGCATCAACGTGTGCGATCAAAAATGAAGGAGATGGAGCGAGCCTTTCTTAGGTTCTTTGGCTTCTAAATCTGAGCTGAACCCATTCCCGGGAAGAAATAAAAGGCCTTATGATCTCCACGTGTGCCTGTTGCCGAGTGATGGATGACAACAATTAAAGGTGATGTCTCCTTTGATAGTGTGAACCAAGGGACCCCAGTGGCAGCAACACAGCCACTTGCCTCATGAAATATTACTGCACTAAAATCTACCCTTTTACCCATACATCAGTGCACTTTACGGCTAAAAAAGGATGTTTATGCGCCTCTGCAGAATAGGCAGGACTTTTTGCCATTTCATTTGACTAGATGAGTTGTGAGGATGTGTAGCATTTGGCTGTTAGCTGATGACTAAATGTTTTGAGAGTCAAATTAATTCAGTTATATTTGTATCAACAGTGTATAACTTACTGTTTACTGTTTGTCTCAGTGTTTCCGCATATGTGTAGCAGTTGACACAAATACTCTCCACATTCTACATACAACTTCGTACTGTGTTTTATTTAGCTTTCTGCCAGTCCAACTTGTATGAGCGAAATGTCATATAGTGCATGGGAGTTGTCTATGTTCTGACTGGTCTGGATTCAATTCGGCACTGAAAAGCAGACGAGCCGTCTACAGAAACAAAGCGAATGGCCCGGGGCTGTTTCTAGCCAAGAACATCGTCGAGACAGACATTTGCATCTGCCTCAGACACGGAAGTGTGTGAGAGGTGTCAACGGCAGCAGGAGGTGCATTCACAACACAAGTTGAATTGAAAAAGCCCTATGAATAGTTGGATGGGAGACGGTGCGTAAAGAAGTGAGCGAGCTCTTTTGGATGAGGTTTGTTTAACTGATAAGGATTTATGAGGAACACAAGGGGGTTGGGCATGTTATCCTCTGCTGCACAGTGGATATGGGATGAGAATCAGAGGATAACAGAGTTCCTGATTATGTTGCTGAACTTTTAATGATACATCATTACAGCTGTTGCATTAGTAAAGAATTTCTGTGGTTCAGTCAGCCTTTTGCCTTACGTCTGTCTGAGGTATGGCAGTACTTGCAGTTGTTTCTTTCTGGAATCCTGTGACATTCAGGCAGCAACTAATAGGCCCCTGAGAAAGGTAGACAAGACTCGCTACTAGTCTGACTGGTATTAGTTTAACTGCCTTGGTGTTTTTGAGCGCAAAACATTAGAGGGCAAGGAACTCTCTCACATGTCCTGCAACAACGAGCATGTGAGCGGGACCCTCCTGCTCTTCATAGAAATAATAGTTGGCAGAGCTCCCACTGCAGAGGTCTCCTCAGCAGGGATGACACGGCACACCCCAGCATCAAAGACACCACAAGGAGGCCATTGATGTAATACTGTTGTAATGAGATGAAAATGGTGAGAATATCATAGGCAAGAGGTTGGGGGAAATGAGAAGTAAAGAAAACAAGATGCTAAAAAGTGAGGAAATTCACAGATGAGCCTGATTTGGTGTGAACAGTGAAGAGGCTGGCGATTGCACAACGCAGTTTCACCGTTTTGGAGAGCAGGCAGATAAGCCTATTTACTACAGTTACGAACACGCAACAGTAAAATTAATGCAAATGTACAAAGGCATTGAAACACATCTGACAATCTTGCCTGTTGGCTCTGGCACGCTATCTGTTTGCCCAGGTGTTATGACAGTTGCTATGGAGATAGTAGTGTATAAAACAAACAGTGCTGAGGGCATATGAATAGCACGCACAGACACACCTGCACGCAACCGACCATCACAAAAACACACAGAGCCATAACAAAAACATACATGCATAAGCTGTTAATACCCTCAATGCTACATGCTATTGGTGGTATCATTGCACTCTTATTCGGCTGTTTATCCAAGCGTACTTGGAGGAAAAAGGCTGTAATGCATGCCATGACCTTTGAAATAATACACTTTTTTGTCTGGCTGAGCAGAACATTTGGCCTTACTTCCTCGCCTACAGGCAGATAATCAATAACAGTCATCTAATCCCACCCCCAACCCCCCCTCCCCCCAACCCCTTCCTTCCTTCCCTCTCTCTCGTTTTAACACCTCCTTCTCCCCACCTTCCTATTTATCTCTACCTCTCTCTCTTTCGCCTATCTGCTATCCTACTTCCACTGTCGTCAGTATGATCTACGGCCCTGCCAGATGCCCTGCGGCTGTTATTTATGCCGCGGCACACCGGTTAGTACATAACCGTGGCCCCCGACCCATTACAGCAACCCAAGGGTGGTCCTCTGAATTCACATGGTTATGCTGACCGAGTCACCTTGTGGGACAAGTGCTGCTGCACAGAATCACATCCTCCATTAACTACGCTATACGAGTAGCGCAGCTGTAGGCTTTCATTTTAAGATTACAGCTCTTACTTCTTGCCTTGTGGTCCTACTAACAGGAGTTTGATTGAAGACCCTTGAGATTATGGTATTATGGAGTCCACGGTTTGTGGTTTACTACACATTTTAATGTACCTGCCTCTAAGATGGAAAAACCTCAGGGCTCATGGTAAATTTCTGCAGTAATACGATATGGCTAATAAGACAGGCTATTCCTCCAGGTGTCTTGGAAAAAGAACAAGGACAGGACCAAGAATCAGGAAGCGTGACGGTTAATGAAATCGGTCTACAAAAGGAAGCAGAGCAGTGGTTTGCAAATAAATGAATTAATTGATCCTCTCCACAACTCAAATTAATCATCGGCAGAGCTTTATTGTGACACGTTTAGTGTAATTACGGCAGATAGGGATGGCTTTTATGAGTCCTGAGAAAGGCAGTGGATATAGTGGAATGTGGCAGGTTCGGTTAATTAAATCCTCACTGACTGGGCTCCCGTGACAGCCTTTACT
Source organism: Centroberyx gerrardi (assembly GCF_048128805.1). Taxonomy (NCBI): domain Eukaryota; kingdom Metazoa; phylum Chordata; class Actinopteri; order Beryciformes; family Berycidae; genus Centroberyx; species Centroberyx gerrardi. The sequence goes on from NC_136009.1 coordinate 21,960,753, forward strand.
TATTCTCTCAGTCAGAGATAATGAATAATACACAGAGTCTCTGAGTCAATGTCGCAAGCCTCAACTTTGATTATGTATGGGTTTTCAGAAAAGATGAGTGTTCAAAACAGCACATCGTCGCACGACGTGTTAACTGTGCATTTCGAGTGAAGCAAGATGCAATAATTTGATCAACACAATGCTGGACAACAGTAGCCCAGAGGCAAGAGAAGCATGGCTATGATGGGAAGGTCGCCGGGTCAAATACAAGACAGACTGGGAAAATCTAGGTGGATTAGGTGAATAAGAAACACACTTCCCTTAAGAACTACTGTACAGATGCCTTGAGCGAGGCACCGAATCCCCACTAACTCCAGTAGAGCTGCTTGGTGGCCGACAGTAGAAGACGGTGGTTGTACTGGGGCAGCTTGCAAGTATGAATGTGTGTAAAGATGTGATCACACCTACACTTCCTCACAGCTACAAGCAGAAACAAATCCAATTCCAGGCCCTGTAACTTTAGCTAAACACAATGGACTTGTCTGCGCTCTTTGCCGTAATTTACCTTCTGTGATATTCATACCAGTTAAGAACACATGAAGAAATAGCTGAATATGAGCATCAGTCCAGACTGCAGTTTGCCCTAGTTTCATTTTGTCATGCTAAGAAGCTGCTGGCTATCAGATGTCAATATCCATCTCCTTATACCCATAAAACCACACATTTTGGGGTCGTTTCCTGTATTTGGTTCTACTACCTAACAATCTGTGTCACAATTTGCTTGGAAGAGGACTTGAGCACCAGTTATTTGGTGCGCACTAAACAAATTAAAAGACTAAACGATCCAGTGTTCGAATAAACCGCTCCAAACATAATGCGCCCCAACAGTGTGAGTGTGGGGCAGGGCAGATACTGAGCATGCTCGCTCAGTCAACCTTCCCTGGATAAATAGAGGTTGAAAAAATTGATGCAGATGTAACACACCCTGAATCCACCAGACCTTTGACAGCTGGAAGTTGACAGATCCACTACAACCTCTAGGAACACTTGGCCACTTATTTGCAGCTTAGAGAAAATGGGACTATGCCTCTTAAACATGAGGAAAATGTCAAGCTTGAGGCCAAGCTATAGGGTTGATATTAAGAGAAGCTATCCTCCTCTCCCTCCTACGGCCCAGTGGGTAAGCCAGCAGGGCTTGCTGTGTAAATGTGTGTGGAAGGGGGTCAGGGTGAAAGGACTCCCATTAGCTAGCTCATTGAATGTGGGTATTAGAGCCCCCCTGACATGTTGCGGGCCCATCCATCCATAGCTAGTCACGGCCAGGGGAGCCGTTGACTCATTGGCCCGCAGAGCCATGAGGGGGACCTTGCTCTTCACCTGCGGCGGTTCAGGCCCGGGGCGTCATTATTAACAAACTGAAGGAAGAAACATGTTGGGTGTTCCTTTCTTACTGCGTCTCCATTGTTAGTTTTTTTGTATTTGGTATTTTAATTATTTATTAATCATCAATCAGACAGACAGACAGAATTTTATCACAGGAGGAAATCCAACTGTCACAGCAGCAAAAGACGTGGGACATAATAAACAACATGACACAATAAACAGTAATCACAATGAATCCTCTGCCCCCACCACCCACCCACATATCCAAGGCAACATTTGCCAATGTAAGCAATAAGCAATAGAAAATCTATGTCCTCCCCCGATATTCAGTGTATATAGTAGAACAAGACATAGAGAAAGATATTGCAGAAAGCCATGTCCGCATAAGCCCCATATACAGTAATATAATATATTTCAGGAAAGCATATACATATAATGTTTAATCTGTGTTTCTGAGATAAGTTATTTATCATATTGTGAGTTCTGTGCATTTTTAAAGGGCAAAGTCAGTTCGTAGCCATCTCTGATTTAGAACTGACATTCTTACAGTTTCCCTGTGCCATGGGGGAGGATTAAATGTAAAAGACCTACTCTTTATCGATAACAAGTGCTGAATTAGACCGACACAGGATTGTACCAAGATTGGGGAACACGTTGAACCTTGGATGAGTACAAATCATTTGCAACTAGAGTCAGAGGAACGGCATGAAGCAATGAACAAATTGATTTGATGCAAAATTACTCTGGAGCCAGCCTGCCGGGCTCAGAGCACTGAGGTGCGAGTGAGCATTTGGGTTGCATTTAACCCCTCAAATATCAATTACATTCAGGAGCACATTTGTGAGTGACAGTTCAAGACATGTTTTCTTATTTCCACCACCTTCTGTGTTTACATTCAGTAAGACTGCTGATATTTCTGGCAGCATAATAGATATTGGATCTTCACATGGAGTTGTCTGAGAGACTCTCTCTCTCCCTGCTTGCCTCTTTTCTCTGCTTTAGAGAGAAGTATGATACGACTCCAATGAGAGAACAGTCTTTTTGTGAAAGCATTCTGAGCTCAAACAATCAGCAGCAAATGTCTACGGATCAACAGATGTGGGGAATACCCAAAAAATGAAGCAAGCTTAAGCCAAAAAAGGGAAATAGTGCCCTGGTACTTCTCTTGACACGCTTCATAGCCTTAACGGAGGAAACGGTGTGTCGATCAGAATGCATGCACAGTGACATGCTATTGATAATCACATCCGTCACGCTCTCATGAGCAACACAATGCTTGTGCAGTCAGTCTTCAGTAAAATCTCTAATTGAATTGAATTGAACTGCAGTTGTGTGTGACAGATATTTAATCTGGACACATCAATTCACAGATAGCCCTGTCAGTGTTCTTTGACGATGCACAGATATTAACTGATGTGCATGTCGTGTCACGTCTCCAATATCGTCTGAAGCCCGAAGATAACATCCGGATGGGGGTGTTCAATACGTTCTGACAAGCAGCAGTGGCAATACTACATAACTCTAAGTTCAATATAGCGACAACAAAATGTATGACAACCACCAGCTACAAATTTTGTCAACCTTTTTATTATACCATAAAGCTATGAAGTACGTGGGTGTATAGAGAAGACATAAAAAAAATCCAGGCACAATTAGTTGAAGTTTAACAAGAGGAATGTCGGTGCTGCATTAGTTTGTTTTTTTCTCCTAAAATCTGGGGATAACATCAGGTATGTATTTGCCTGTATATGGTGCTAATGAGAAGTATTCCATCTAGATTCATTTTGGCCATTTCTTGCTCCCAAATCTTATGCTTGGAGAAGGAGCTAATGTGTTTAATTCAAAGAAAACTTAAAGCTCTGACGCCTCAAAACACTCTTTGAAAACCGCTGGCCCACATAAAATGGGATGAAAATATCCCAGTATTAGGCTTTCCTAAACAGCTTTCAGGATGTTAAATTTTGCAAAATTGGTTGGGGTTAAGGGATAAATTAGAGAAATGTAAATCCGCTCTTGAGTCATTAGGACAGACTGCAGATGTGTTTTGAGGTTTTAATGCCAAATTAAATGCTTTCAATAATTCAAAAAGTGGTGGGAGGCAGCCAAAAACTGCTATGATCAAGTGACTTTGAAAGCACTGGTCTAATTCACCACCTGTGCTAAAAAAAAGAAAAAAAGGCAGTCATAAACTCTGCCTTATGGTTAAAATTCCAAACTCTCAAACAATTGAATGTCTGTTTCTGTCTCTGTTGGTTTGCCTCATTTCCATCAGCCACGTCTATGTTGTTTTTGCTCATTGACCTCTCTCTGTATCCCCCGCGGCCACAGACATGATCAGCATCGACGGCGGAGACATACCAGACATCGCAGTCTTTACAGATACAGCTTGCCAGGGGCATGGAGCAACTGATGGACAAGTACAGGTGATAAAAAGCAAAGTTGCCCCAAAGCGAGACTGAATCTATGTAGATGCCTCGACTATAACATGAAAACTTTAGTCCAATGTTACAAACAAATCTCAGGGAAAAGATACGGGTCATTCAACCAGGGTTGGGGTCGATTCTCTAAATTATTTCACTTAAGATAGAAGATATGAACCTTGTGAAGAAATAAGCTTTTCAATTTTGTAATTCCACTGTCTGAATTGTTTTGTTTTTGTGCTAATCTCCCTATGCACACAGGGAGATTAGAGCACAGGGTCAGCTTCAGTGTCTTGCTCATGAACACAACAGAGTGGCTGCCTGTAGTTACGAGGGCTTGAACCCGGGCCTTTGAGTTGAAGGACAGTTTCCCAAATCGCCCGTTGACCCCAACCCTGAGCGCCACATCAGGGGAATCATAAGAGTTACTGGGAGTACAACACAGGTACTTTAACCCTGACCAAAGCTAAAAGGCCACCTCTCCTCCTTGTAATGCCCAAGTCCTTGGAAGTAAGAAGGGGAAGGATGCAGATTGGGTGGCCAGGAGAGTGATTCCACCCTGCCATATTGTGTGAGTCCTTGGGAGAAGCGTGCGTAGACAGATGCAGTTTGTATCTGTCAGCCTGGTTATGATCTACGACGCCGGGCCTCCAGCCAGCAGATGGTGGGAGAAATTAAATCTGTGACACAGGCAGTCACAATGGAGCTCAGAAATACAGTAGGGGGCTACATCTGTGGATTGGTGTGTGTGTGTGTGTCTGTGGGTGTGTGTGTGCGTGTGTGTGCATGTTTGCGCTTCTGTATTCCTGCAGCATGTTGTGCCAAATAGCACCCCTACATAAAAGGGGCCAAACACCCTCCACCAAACAGCACACTCAAACCTTCACACTTCCAATTATTTTCTTCAACCAATTTTAAAATGTGGTGCACTGACCACTCACCTTGTTCACACCACGAGGAAACAGCTATTAAAATGGCAGTACCAGCATTATGGAAACCCACCAGCAAGCAAAAAAGAGAATCAAAGAGAATGAAAAAGTAACGTGGGGGGAAAGCAGTTACACAACAGACCCTATTTTGGTCATTGTGGATGATTTGAATAGCGCGAAGGAAAGGAGAGGATTAAGTTGTCGGAGGAGCGGGGCTCGGTATTAAATCATTCCGATATAGCTTCTGTATGTATTTATCTTGCCTGGGAAGAGGCGCAATGAGATTTCTATGCTGTTTATCCAGTCAGGTTTGTTGTCCGCACTTGCCTGGCTCCTGAGATATTTATTACTGCCATTGTGTCGCAGTCATTTTCTGCCTCTGCACCAGGGACTATAATGCATGCCAAGCAAATAAAGGCCTTTCCTAACCGGTGAGGCCGTAATTTGTTTACTGCCACCAAACACAGGACCACTGAATACAGTCAACACACTAAATCCAGGACACTGCATTGAATTCCACTTAAGCATTTTTGAAACTGCATACAATGCCAATGAATTTTCAACATTGTGCTGTATCATTATTGCCTCTTTCCCCACCCTAAAATCAGGGAGGCATAAAATGGACTCATAGGGCAGAACTCTATTAATATTATAGGAAGCTGTACCACTCCAAAGTTTGATGTATGACATGTTTTCATCGCGCGAGAGACTGTTTTTTTCTCTGCCAGAGAAGCTTTGATTCCTTGCATATTTCTCAGCTGACCTTTCCAGAAATTACATTTTTTCTACATCAGATGTTTGAAACGAGCTGCCTAGCAACTTCAAAAAAGGTGTGCCGCTGGTCTGAATGTGAACCGTCCTAAATCACACTCTGACAGTGGAGGATTCCGGTAATGATGGGCCTTTTGATCTGCTACCATTAGATTACATTCCTCCTGTCTAGAGACAGGTCCGCTGTCTCCCAAAGGACAAGAGAATGTTCCACAACGCAGCAGAAAAGTCACAGAATATATCTCAAAATTGGCTTGTATTTGAGAGCTTTTCTCAAGTTATAGGGACCTTTGCAGATGTCAATTTGACATTTTATGTTTGTTTAATACATTTTTAGCCATTTAGCAGACACTCTTGTCAGAGCCACTTACGACGAGTGAGCAGGTAGAGGTTAAAGGTGCAACAAGTACAATTTGTACTGTCCCATAACCAAAATGACCATAATATATATGCAGGGGTTTGATAGAGTTGTTGATCAATATGAAGGACTCAACAATTACTTTGCCAGGTGCTGAGATTTCTGGCTTTCAACACTCACTTTCCAGCTTGTGCTCTTGTTTTTTGGAGAGTGCTACGGGAGAACAAGCAGAGTCGGAAGCCATTTCATTCTCAAGCCAAAAAAGCTAATGACAAAGCAGCAGTATTTGTTAGGCTACAGGATTTTGCATCATGATATATTGCCTCTTCACTAGACATTTCTGTTGGATCTCTGCTCTAATTAGCTAGCTTACTTCTTATTATTGTGACCATGAATATTTATATCCAATACAGGCCAATGTAAGCGGTGTCAGAGACCTGTCAATGTTGCAGTTTCTTGGTCACCAATAGATGTAAGTAAATAAAAGTCATGAACTTTTAAGTGTCTTGCTCATGGACACTTCAACAAGATATGGCTGTTGGCTATGGAGAAAACCTATGAACTTTACGGTCACTCTATCCATTGCAACACACAGCCTCATCAATTTCATCATCACCATTAGTGTCAAAACATGATTTAGACACCATTTTAGCTATTTCTTGATTTGAGTCATTGCATTTTACATTTTACATGCTCATGAAATGTAAACGCAATGAAAATATAAAATATTACCTTGCCATGGAGAAGTGGCAGTGCACTACATTTAAGACTGATGTTGTGAACTGAGATGTCTTTTCCAGCCGGCAGTAGTTTATTTCATGCATCACACAGACAAGCACCATTTACCTGGACATTTACTGAGGCAGTTCAATTCAAGAGGGCCGCTCAAGGTCAGAACAACGGCATCGTTACCCAAGTAATGAGTCATTGTTCCCTCTGGTCATCTATCCATACTATCCTAAACGCCATACCAGCATGCCACTACCACCACACCACACTGACCACCATATTAAACAGAGAGAGAGAGAGAGAGAGAGAGAGAGAGAGAGAGAGAGAGAGAAAGTGATATGTACAGAGTCAAAGAAAATAATAGAGACAGAGAGAGAAATAGAAAGCAAAAGATGAAGGGAGACACAGACAGAAAGAGCAAGAGATAAAAAGACCCTGAAAGAGAGAAAGAGAGAGAGGGAAAGAAGAGAGACAGCAACAGTGTTTCTCAGCCTCCCCTCCCTCCTGGTCTCAGCCTCGGCTGCATCATTATTTATCCATACAGGTCAGACCTGCAGACTGTGTCAATACAAGACCTCAGTCAGCATGCTAAAGCTGACTCTCTCTCTCTCTCTCTCTCTCTGTATCTCTCTCTCTCTCCAACTATATAAACAAACACTATATATTTCATGTTAACAACTATCTAAAATGCATATCAGGACAGAACAACATTATTATTCAAAATTTAGCAATATTTTTTTTACAACTGTTAAACTTTTCAAGACCTGATCTAATTAATTTTCCATACACACAGACATAGCCTTGCAAGAAAGCAAGTTATTCAAACTTCCTCGCAGTGTGATCAACTCGAGAGACTCGTCTAGCTTGCGAGGCTAATGAATACACACACGCGCGCACGCACGCACACACACACACAATCTAGGCATTCCTAAGAGATTGTTCACCTTTGGAAGAACACTTTCAGTTCAGTTTGGGCAGTCATGGATAACCACTACCCCCTTGCTTCTGTTTTGACAATGCAGTCTAAAAATCAGACTTATCTCATAACAGGAGCTATGCTACTGTGCATACTAACGATGTCATCCTTTTTCTGTGTCCAGGACTGTACTTTTCAAAAAGTAGTTTTGCCTGTAGGCCATTATTCATAACAACAGTCTGAAAAAAAAGATGAGTTGTGACTATGGATCCTTGGATTAGCTCAGAGGTTGGCTTGTATTATGGGATTTATGATAGTGTGACAACCATAAAAGAACACAACTCTATGCTTGTTTGCCTATCACTCTCCGTTTCTGTTTCTCTCTTTCTGTCTCTCAAACACACACACACACTTAATGGGGAGCTGTTGAGCTGACTTTGGGCCTGTGTCTAAGTCTTGGCGGTATGACCTTTCAGGCGGGGGCGTGAGAACCGCCATGAACAAAGAGCGGGGCTGTTACGGCGTGACAGAATTACAGAGTGACTCAAGACTCATGACTGCGAAAGTGCTAAAGCCCAACTCAGCTGGTGTGAAAACATGCCTTTGCGGCTCCCCGCAGGTGAGCGACTGGCTAAACTCTGGAGTCACAGCCACGGATCTGATCAGCCGTGCAGAAGGCAGAAGAAGAGAAAAAGAAGGATGGTTGGGGTATGACCATCACCTTTCGATCTCTATGGAAGGAACTCTGTGTAAAGGTCCACTTTTCAGTAACTAAGAAAAATTGCCTTGTTTTCAGCTTGACCACCATGCATTTTGGAGTTTATCCAGTGGGTTCTGAAAGGGTTTCATAAGCCCATGTAATCCTTCAATGAAAATCACCAAAATTGGCGTTATGAGGTTTTAACCCGACAGCAACGATGTGCATTTCCGTATAACATGAATTTCCTACACAAAGATGAATAGCATTCAACCTTTTCGTTAGTTGACAACCTCCACAATTAAGTCATGAGTCCAGTCAGTCTAACTATGCTAACTCAAAAACTAAAGTGCACAAAATACTCAGAAAGCATTATATTAAAACAACATTCGTGTTGTTATACGGAAATAAATCGAAAGGCACCTGATGCTTCATAAGGGGTTTTCAGTAGTGACACAACATCAACATGGACACACCGATGTCTCAAAATCAGAAGAAAGACATCCAGTTACCAAAGTATAATAATACACTATAATAATACAGCCTACATAATGCAACTCCTTGCCTTGTTACTTTCCTTTCAAAACACTTGTCTTCCACAGTAACAGTCACTTTGATTAACCTTTCAATGATGTAATTTCCTAAATAAAAATCCTTTGGCATTCAATGTTGTCAGTTATCATCACACGGTTCTTACAGAATACTTTGAGCACATTGAAAGCATTTGTTAAAGCTCTACCGGTATGACTGTTATAATCCATATTTTGCAGGATTGGCATACGGAAATAAAGAGCCAGTATATGAAATAATCATAATTAATGCTCGACCTTCCTTTGCCCTGCTAAAACCTATAATCCAGATCGACTTAACCGAATAATAACTTCATCATTCTCACTGCCTCTTTGATGGAGGGGTACTCACTGATTACTGGGTACACTGAGTATTTCTCAGTGTATTATGACCACTTCATGCAGATGTAAAGTCACATGTACTTTAAATCACGGAAGAGTGCAAGGCTTTTCTCTGGAAGCACAAAAGCAGGACGTGGTTACTTATGGAGTCACTTTTTTAAACCTTTATTTATCCAGGGAAAGTTGACTGAGCATGCATGCCGTTTTCCAGCAATGCCCTGCTTCACACTCGCACTGTTACACACATTCACACCTGGAGGCCGGCACAGGACAGTGAGCGGCTCTACTGGAGTAACCGGGGCGTTCAGCGCTTTGCTCAAGGGCACCGCAACAGAATTCGTTACAGGAGTTCAGTTTGTTTCTTATTCCCTTTCCCTACCCAGATTTCTGTCAGCTGGTCGAAGATTCGAAACAGCAACCTTCTGGAGTGACGCCCGCTTCTCTAACCTCCGGGCTACTACAGGCCCATTAAGGAGGATGATCATTGGTCTCTTTCTGTTTGGTGCTGCCCGAGTGTTTTCTTGTGCTGCGCTGTTGATATGGACTTGATGTATCGCTAGGCTACAAACAATAGTCTAAAAATAGAGTTCAGCTGACGACATTGCTCTGTGAGGGAGTGTGTGTGTGTGTGTGCATGTGAGTACGCATGAGACTGAGTGTGTTTGTGTGAAAGGGTATGTACTGTATGTCTGTGTGCATGCATGTGTGTATGTATGTTTGTGTGTGTACGCGTGCGTTTGTGTGAGTAGGTGTGTGTGTGTGTGTGTGTGTGTGTGTGTATGTGTGTGTGAGCGAGTGAACATGGTCTAAGATGTCCAGTTCTGGACTAGCAGATCCAAGGGACAGCCAGAGTTCTTTTGATTAAGTATGCTGTATGGTTCTATGTACAGTTAGGCTCTGTTCCTCACCAGTAAACTCCTTCACAGCTTCTGTGCTTACATAAATGCCTGTGAGTCTTCCTCAGATACTGAAAAAAATAAATAAAACTCTGACAGACTAATTGCAAGGTTCTTACACTTTTTACAAACACCATACCTCGTTTTCCATACCCCAATTTCTTGACTGCATTCAAAGATTTTTGTCGGTTTGCAATTTCAAGAATGCTGATAGCAATACGACTGTCAACTAGGCTACATTCTACATCCTACAACTAAAGAATACTATTCCCAGCAACAAATATCTGAAATCTGAAATTGAAGTGGCTTTGAAACTATATAAAATGTGTAGTAATACGTGCACTGGAACTTGGATTACAGCGTCCATCAAATGGCATATGCACAGTATGTCTGTATGTCTTGTGTTGTCTGTGTGTGTGTGTGTGTGTGTGTGTGTGTGTGTGTGTGTGTGTGTGTGTGTGTGTGTTTCTAGGTCTTGCAGCTTCCTGGTGGGGCGGAGCTGGAGAGCCATCAGTGTAACTGGGAGCACCTGGCCAGTGTTCCCAGTGAGATCTGCTCCATCCCAGAGGCGGCGGAGTCTCTCTCCTCCATTGCATGCTCTGTTCTTATGTCGGCGTCCTTTTTGTTTGCTATATTACTACTTTTATTTAATTTACTTGCTCTGACTCTGGGGTAAGGAACTACAACAATGAGCACAGGATCACAGACCGAAGACTCGGCTTAATAAGCAGCACATGTCTGCTAGTGAGAGCAGCTGCTCACTGTTGAGTAAGACGGTTGTCCGTTTTTATTCCACTAACTGAGGGAATCCGAACTCGGAGTCCTATTTTGCCTCGACACTAATACTGTGATTAATCTCATCTCATTCACGTGTGCCTCATGTCATGTTAGCACTGTTTGTTTGTGCAGAATACAGAATTCCTCACAATACTGTGTGTGTGTGTGTGTGTGTGTGTGTGTTGGCGGGGGTGGGGGGTGGGGGGGGCACTTCTGTGCGCAAGAGAAAAGTCCCTTCGGCAAGATTACGCAAGCCGATGATATCATCAAATCAATGTGAACAGAGAAAAAAGGAAGGGTGGGTGTAAGAAAGATGGGATTCCAAAGGGGGGTGGAAATGAAAGGGGATCTGCTTTAATGCCAGTGTAATGGCTATGGACGGTCCTAATCCTCCCGCTGGCTAGCTCTGAATCTTTTTTTTTTCTTCTTTTTTTAAGTTTCTAATGAAATCAACTCCTACGGTGACTAGAGCCCACATGACAAAATTACAATCAATTAAGGGAGGGATTCGCAGCTCATAGCTCAGTGATATGGAAGGCTGGGCAGAGAGGCACAGAACCTCTGTCCACTTAATTTATATACATTAGCTCTGTGGACAGGAGGCAGAGGGAGGTCAGTGGAGGTCCAACTAGCCTGCGGGCATGGAGGTTAGACCTATATGTCTCAAAATTGTCTACATGTCCATGTGAAAGAATTCTCTAAAAATTCTGTACATGGGCAGGCAATCCTCAATCTTCAAAAGTGTCTTTAAGTCGTTCCCACATTTAAAACACATATTTCAGCCATCAGTCATTATCCACATTGACGCTTTAAATTAAAGTGTATTTTTATTTGTTATGGCGTACTGTATACTGAATGATAAACCTCAAATTAACTGTGAAATCTGAAAGACTAGTGCACATGTGAAACGGTGATGCATATGGTGCATGCTATTGGTTGTGGTAGCGGGAGATGAGTGTGTGTAAAAGGTCACAACAGCCATTAAATGGCAAATACCTACTGAAACATATACAGGGTTCCAGGTCCTAGATTTGTTGAATTGCTGTACTGTTTGCTTTGCTAATTCAAAAACATATTCTTTGCATTTTTTTTCCACCATGTGCAGTTTACATAAAGATATAGCTGCTCCTCCATGACATTGCCAATACCAGGAATCCTCTGAGTTTGCAAATGTTTATGTATGAATTATTAAGGCAAACACTCATATTTGCTTTTGGATATATTGGAAAAGAAGCTTCAAGAGCAACAGCAGCAGAGAATGGAGGAGGGGTTTAAGAAAGAGAGAGGGTGAAAGAAAGAGGGAAGGAGAAAACAGAGACTGAGAGAGGGGGGGGGGGGGGAACAGAGAGACCAAGCAAAAAAAAGAGACTTATCTTACCTTCAAGCACTGTAAGTTTGGCACTGGTGTTGATCTCGCCAGCACTGTTGGTGGCTGTGCACTCGTAAATGGCCTCGTCCCTGTGTGTGCGCAGTGGCTGGATACGCAGCACCGAGCCCGAGCCGTCATCAAACTCAATCACCTAGGAGAGCCAGAGAAAAGCAGAGGGCAGGGGTATGATTTTCTTTTTTTCTTTTTCAGGATTTCAAGTTGTTGCGACATACAACACCCATTCATTTGTACTGGGAGATTACTGTTTTCCTGCTTTTTGTGTTCTTGATCACATCCCAGAGAGAACACATTGTGAATGTTTGCCAATTGTTGCAGCTTTACCACTTTCTCCAAGCTTTTATATCCTGCTTCACAACCAGATTTTTCAGAAGCAGGACATGGCTCGGTTTTTCAGTCTAACTAATAATAGCTAATGATATAATTTAGCCAAATTTAGCTGAAGTGTGGCCGTCATGTTTCGGATTACTGTTTTTTAAATGTATCCAAAAAAGCACTCCAATTTACACTGGAACCATAACAGGGACCAAATCAAGGATGGATGTGGAGTGAAAACTAAAATTACCCCCAGGCACCACTGCTGCATTATGTTACAGAGGAAACACTGGTTCAATATAGTGTGAGATCGCACCTAAGGCGCTCCCCTCTGTTCATAGAGTAGAGCTGAAAAGAGAGTAAACATCAAGGGGCTGTATGTCCAGAAATGGTGAAGCTGAGTAGGAGAAGGGGAAGGATGAGGGCACGACAAGACTGAAGGAGATGAAGCAGACTATATAAATCAAGATGGAAGGAGATTAAAGAGGAGGGAGGCCTGTCTGGTCTCACTCGGATAAAAGAAAAGTTGGCACGCTGCTCAATAACAGGGCAATTGATTGTGTGTGCTCCGTGTGTGTGTGTGTGTGTGTGTGTGTTTCTGAGAGAGTCTGGAAGTCACACTGCCCACCTCAAAGCGCTGGGAGCTGACTTTCTTGCCCTTCTTCATCCAGGTGATTCTGGGTTTGGGCTCTCCTGCGGCCTGGCACACAAACGATGCAACCCCTCCCGAGATGCCCGTCTGGTCCTCAGGGGATTTGACAAAACTTGGCATGCCTGAGAAAGAGGGAGGAAAGGAACAGAGGGAGATGGAGAGTGATAAAGAGGGGGAGGGATGGGAGTTAGGGAGAGAGAAAGGGGGAGGGAAGGAAGCCAGGAATAAGGAGAGCGAGGAAAGAGCAAGAGAAGGAAATGGAGAGAGAAGGACAGCAGGAGAGAAAAAGAGGGAGGGAATGTTAGTGCCTTGTAAAACTGGTTATCTACGGATATCACTTTCTCCACAACAAAGGCAACAATGAGAAAACTTGCAGGTATTGTTGCTGCAAACACCTGCAGACAAATCATGGGAGAAGCTTCCAGTCTTTGTGTACCTGCCTGCCTCTGTATTATGTTGAATTTCTCACCTTTGCTTTGACGCAACACTTGTAATCAGGCAAATGTCTTCACCCATAGACAAAGCTGTAATAATATCTACTGAACATGAGGGGGCTACATTAAACCCAACGGTAAAAAGAAGATAAGCAGATGAACTACCATACACAGCCTACTTTTACCATGGACACATAGTCAGTCTCCAAGATCAAAAGGCGCTAAGAATCAGAGGGGGATTGAAAGCCATCAGCCAAATGTTGGCAAATTTTGGCTGAGGCTTGTAGGTTTTTCTACCGTGCCAGCCATTTTGGCAGGTAGTCAGGTCCTTTAGCACTCTAAAAATCATGTTTGGCTGGTAAAACATTCAAATTGGCTGGCATATCTTGGAATCCAACCACCACTGTGGCCTGTGAATGAGAAAGTTGTGTCAAAACACCTTTAAACCATCTTTTCAATCAGTGGCCCTGGCCCCAAGATGTCAGGCTGCAACACCACTTTATCTATACATCATAACTCTACAGAGCACCAAGGCTACTGCCATGTTGTCATTACGTAACCTCTTCATGAGTTATTGCATGATGTTGCTTTTCAAAGCAGCACAGGGCTACAGCGCGCTATCTCAGAAAACACCTGTGCCTGTAGTTTCAGCTGTATGCCCTCAGGGTGTTTTCACCACAGCACCACACCCAGCATCATTGTGCACGGGACAATGGAGCACGTTTCAGCGCCACCCCATCTCGCTGACATGATGCTGCGATGAACGCACCTTAGCACTGTGCAATACCCGCATTCTTTATTTACAGCCTGAGACGTGCATAACATGAGTCTGGCTTCAACGTGTGACAATGTCCTTATTACCAGCTCCGTCAGCTCGTGTTTCATCTCCAGAGTCATTAGAGGAGGGAGGTGGGGAACACCTAAACCACAGTGATGACGGGCAGACCGCCCCATGGAGACACACACAAAGGGGTGAATCATTACGCTGTGTACACAGAGGAGACGTCAGCCTTCCCTAGCTGAGCACACGCTGGGGAAAATCCGGCGACGACTGCCACCGCTCTTCCCTTTTTTATGTGTTCTAATATAAGATCGGGGGGTGGAGGGTGAGAATCAATATCTAGTTAACATAACATAGCACCACCTTCAGATGTGGCTGGGGCCTTTAGTGGGAGCGTTCTCCACACTGTACCAGTTAAATCATCACTCTCCACCCCAGCCTGGCAACATCACTGATGCTACTGAGAGAGAGAGAGAGAGAGAGAGAGAGAGAGAGGTGGTGCTGGCTGTCCTTGCTCTAGGACATCTCTGCAGTTGAGCTTTCATCAAGCAATACAGCGATGTACAACAGCGGGGATATTGTAAGCGTTCGGGCGGCAAGGGGTGTGTGTGTGCAGCACAGCAGCAGAGATGTGTGGTGCTTATGTACGTTCAGATGTCATGTGGCTGGAGAGACTGAAGTAGTACTAGAGATATGAGATGACTGGAGTGGCCACTGCAGCAGTTCCCATATTGTCCATGCAGGGCAACCGAAGAAATACTGAATTTATCCTCACTATGTCATTGCATCATATTTCAAATGTGTACACAGTGGCGGCCCAGCGTATAAGGGTTTGCCCTTTTACATAGACCGAAACAACTGTAATCACAAGAATTTGACATGGGCAGGTCTGGTGTCACAGTTGAACCACGCTGTCGACCGCACAGATTACAGTGGTGCAGTCAGAACAGAAGGTAATTCCTAAACAATCGCTGCATGCATGCAACACTGTCAAAATTAATGAATGCTAGGAAGGCCTAATAACTTTCATTACTTGCTCAAAAAGATATCAGTGGATAC
The DNA here is from genome assembly GCF_048128805.1 of Centroberyx gerrardi. NCBI lineage: Eukaryota > Metazoa > Chordata > Actinopteri > Beryciformes > Berycidae > Centroberyx > Centroberyx gerrardi. The sequence goes on from NC_136009.1 coordinate 21,976,147, forward strand.
ACATAAAATAGGTGCCATTCTTTCATTGATATCCATTTATAAAACAAAATAATGCTTTATTCTTTCAAGCCATTTTACATAACCGTGCCAGGTTGTAGCCACAGCAAAACAAATTCTACGGCATGGTAGCGCTTGCTGTGTGTGTATATGCAGTTACCCGTGTTTGCAATACACAGTAATCCAACACATCCATCCATCTGTGACCTGTGACCCCCTCATAGTACATCAACCCACCTGACATTTGAATGACATTTTATTCTTGGTTCTTCCCAGAAGGAAGGTTTAGATTAACACAGCATAGTAATAAAGTTTTTTTTTATTTTTATTTTTTTATCATCAGCAGGTGATTGTGCCACAGATGCAGGCAGGAGCCGGGAGAGCTGATCTAATGACTCTACCTTGATTAGTTCTTAAGAGTGTATGTCCGTGCATGCATGAGTAAACACGAGTGTGTGGTGTGCTGGAATGCCATCCAATAGTATAAAGCCTTAAGACCTGATTAGCATCCTTCTGACTTCCAAGAGTCCCTGCTAACATCTGTCCACAGCAGTTGTATTAAAGTTGAAGAGGCGGCTTTTCACTTTGCTGCTAAGAGGGAGGATCAGGAAGCATTAAACAGTTCTGGGCACATGCTTCAAATTAAAAGGACACAGGCTCAGAGCCCATCTAGTGCCAGCAACTCATAAATGAGCAACCACTGGTTCTGAGAAATCGTAACGATTTTTAGGCATCAGTGGAGGATAGGGGTAAACTGGTCCTCGCTGAGCCTTTCTGGTATTAATCCTCTTAAACAAGCTCCCATATCTCCCCCTGAATTTCGATAGTTGACCTTTGACTCGAAGGCGAAACTCCAACAAATTTGGAACTGTCCATCGTTAATCCATGTCTCGCCAAGCACTCAATCACCAAGTCTCTAAAAGGCCTGTAGTGACCCCAAATCCCTTACTTATGGATGGGGTTAATACTGGTTCATACACCCTACACCTAAAGGCCAGAAGCATTTATTTCTGAACAGAGACTTTGCAGAGTTCGTTTTCCTCCATGATTGTTGCCACTACTTGCAGTTGAGGATATCAAACTGCTGGGTTTGTCAGCTCTTTTCTAACAGCGGCAAAATCCAGACTCAGTCTTTTCTGTTTTTTTCTGGCTGTGTCCCATTTTCCTGGCTGTCAGGCATGCAGTTGTCACATGAAAACAATGGCAGGGACGAGTTGGAAAAACACATAAGCCTACCTATGCAAATCCTTCTCTCAGCTAGTGACTGCCAGTATGGAGCTGTACTCTGTCTAGGCTTTGATACGTCACCTTCAAGACTCCTATCTTGACACACAAGGCTTTAACGCAAGTTCTCTTCTCTCTGGAAATGTGTTAGAAAAAGCTGCTATAACTTTTAGGGGCCAGTTTAAGTTGCAAGGACCAGCATTTCAGGATTGAGGTTATCTACCAATGAATACCTCTTATTTACCACATTGACAAGTTTTCCCTCTTGGAACATCAAAAAGGCATATTTGTGCCCAGTTGACTTGTAAATTCAGATTTGGCCTGCAGTCAGGCTATTGACAAATTTGCATAGATCCCTTGTTTAGATAGCATTGAGGTAGTTCATAACAGGCCACTGATTGCGATGTGTGTGGGGATTAAACAGCTTCTCTCAGGTTAACCTAATGCCTGCAGCAGCATTTGTGAAGGTCTGAGGTCATTAGAGAGATGAAAGGGGTGGGAAATCCTGACCTCCCAGGTTCCTCTGTTGTTGCCACAGTCTTTTGTTCTTCACTAAACAAATCCCAAGGTGTTGAAACAGGTGATCAGGAACACCTGTCAACGTACGTATTACCCTATGACCTTTCCCATCATGCCTTTGTAGAGCCAAGGACAAGATGAAGTGATGAGTGTGTGTAAGAGGAATGAGCCAATAGGAACATGTCATTCTTCAGGCACTGTGTGAGGGGACAAGAACAGAGGGGAAGTTTTAGTAGGCTAGATAAAATGGAAAGAGGTTTACTGCAATATATATTATTATATTGTTTTTCACCGTTCGGCCACACTCCAAGCACTACCAGTGTTATGGCATTTTTCCCAGGCTGTAATACAGTGTCCTCTTTTTTCCTTGTCAGGGGCCTCAGAGCGAGGGTTGTAATGAATGCAGAGACAGCAGGGGGAGTCAGCTAAATGGCACTAGTGTGGCTAACAATTAGCGTATTCCCAAGTCTGCCAGAGTGCCCATCGAGAGCTACTCTGTAGAGTAGAGTATCAGGGATCGATATGCGCACGGCAGAGTGCAAACCATTAATTCTTATTAATAATGGATTAGCAAGTTATCATTTTCACGAGGCAACACTTAGTGGAAATTTGTCTGATGGCATTAGCACTGGTTGTTTTAATGGAACACTTCCATTAAGGCCTTTTCAGGCCATTAGCAGGCAACTTGCTTGCAATTAATTCCACATAAAGCTGCCTCCCTTGCAAGTTATTTACCCCGATAAAGTCAACTGCACTTCAGGCTGTTTGTTTAAACCAATAAACATCATGTTTGCAACTATTTGCACTTCTATTTTACAGCTGAACATCAAAGGAGCATCCTTTTTATTTCAAATTATACAAGTACCTAGAACATCTCAGCATTTATGCAGACAGGTCTTCGGTCTGAGTAATACTAATAACTATAATAATAAAAAAAAGAAGAAGAATTAGAAGAATTAAATTTGACCAAAAACATACATAATCCATTCTTTTGTCGGATGACTCTTGGACTTTATTAGGTTCATCAGAAATACAGTGAACTCACAAGAGCAATCTGATTCATCATCACAGAGATTTTTGAGACAAAAAGCCTAAACCTATAGAGGGGGGGAAAAAACAAAACCATCAAACTTTCAATACTCCTGTGGACCGTGAAGAAAGGCTTTCTATCGGGCCTTCCAGTCCTCAGTGAATTATTCAAGACAGCAGAGAAGAACATAAACTCTAAGTGCAATTACCCATCACTCCTCTCCTCCCAGTGTGAGCAACATTAATGTAATGGCTTTCATCTTCTCAAGCCGATTATGAACCGGAGAAGTATCTCTCAAGTCTAAACCCTCTCTTCTCTTCTGTCAGTGAGTATGTGCCATCGTTCTGGCAAAAAAAATAAAAAAGATATGCCTTGGTGACAAATGTCTGGGGTGGGCATTCAAAATAACTGTTTAAAACACAGCCCTTGTTTAAGTATAAATGCTCCTTTGTGCACCTTTTGATGATGAAGATGTGGGTCTTGCCAGTAATGAGGGGTTGAGTGCTATCATATGATGAGGAAGCCTGAGGTTTTACATTACCCATGGTATTTAAACTGGCGCCCACCTTGTCTATTCAAAGATGACTCACTACCTATGGCTTCTTCCAGTCAGCCTGCTGTTTGAAGGGAAAGTTTTAAGAGACATGAGACAAAGGAAGACACACTGCTCTATGATTTCTCTGTTATCCATACTTCAGACACAACAACTAGGCCTACTTGTATTGTTCAATTGCACAAGAAAAAAGCTACCACTTCAAGCCGTTTCAATGAAAATAACGACAATGAAATGAGGGTAAGCAATATGCTTCACATTTTTCCTTTGTAAAAGCCAATCCTCTCAGCTAAGGCACAATTACTTGCTGGTTGGAGACACACCATTATCATTATCTGAAAAGAACTCATGTATAGAATGGCATGCAATGTGGACAGTGCAAATGCATGTGCAATGTGGCTCTCCATCTCCAGAGAACAAGCTATTTATAAGTATGTGGCCCTAACCTACAAGACAAGCCTGCTAATGTGCCGACTGAAATGCACAGTTCATCTAAATAACCCTGGGGCTACATCACCTCTAATGTTCATTTAGTTTACTTGATGAAATGTTCTCATTTGCACTGTCATGAAATAAAGTGTTTTTACGTTTCAAAACAATGAAGGACATCCAACTGCTGCATTTGCAGGCGTCCGTGAGCATAGAGTCTCAACAGTAGGACACTCGAATGCAAAACAAAAAATGAAAACGGAAAAGTATATTTTGAATGTGCCTTGAATATATAAGTTGTAGCTGGAGACCTTTGTGATGCAAATCCCAACTACTCTGTAAAGTTGCTGTGGGAGCACGAAGGGAGATTCGGAGGGTAGAGGGGGGCTTTGTTAATGCTGCTGGGTAAAGGCCAACGGTCACCTTGGCTTGGACCCTGTCATTAATAGACCAGTGTGGGGAAAATGTTAAGTGTGTTAAGTGATCCCGGGGGGGGCAAAAGGAACAAGGTGGAGGGAGAGAAAGGGGTACAACTGAGTTAGACAGGCGGGCTCAGCTGCTGAGGTGGCTTCTAGCTTTTTCAGAGATCCCATTTTGGGGTTAGCTCATCATCCATCACCATGCGACCCTTTCCGACCCCACTAACCTCATTAATTTGCCTCCCCTGGATTAGCTCTCCCTCTGAGACCATAGAAAGCCCCTACCATTGTTCTCATCTTCTCACCCCCCAGCCCGAAGGTCTAACGCAATTGCACTCTCCACCAGCCAAACTTGAGGGGGAAATTAAATTATGTTACTGTAGGGACCTGGGACAACAAAGAGCTTCTGGCTTAACGGGCACCCACAGGCTCTTTGTCTGTTGCTTCCCTTCTGATTTAGCATCTTGGTGCAGCTCAGGTGGCCACTTACCCATGAAATAGTTCCCACTTGAGATCCAACCATGTTTATATGCTGCTCCATGACCACAGGCTGTTTGTGTGAGTTTAAATGCCTGTAAATGTGCCTTAGAGGACCCTCCAAGAGTAAACAATAGATGGGTGTGTGGCAACGTGTCTGGAAGTTATAAATGAGAGCACATTGGGTTATGTCCTCTGGGTAGGTGAACTACTGATGCTCTGGAAACATTTAATGTCAGCTACCTGAAACTTCTTCGTCCTCATCAGAGGGATAGAGTCTTATCAATAATCCATGAGGTTTTGACAAAATGGCTGTCTGGGTATCCTTCAATATTGATGCAGCCGAGACCTTCCATATGATATCGCTCAAGGCAACTTTAGCCGACAACTTTTACCCTTGCTCTTGGAAAACTTTGGTGATATAGGATTTTTTAAAGTTTAAAGTAACCTCAAATCAAGTAGGGAAACCCAAACGCTGCAATTCATAACACCCTTTGTGCACATGTTCACAAATTTTAGTAGGCCTTAAAGACCCTGCAATTCCCCTCATATACCTTGACATCTAAATGAAGCATCTAATGTCCATAATGCCATCAATGGGAACAGAGAGGATTGAAATGTCTTGGACTATTACTCCATCTGCCCTTTCTGGAAGGACACTGGCAGATCTTGTCATCTGATGGCAGTGCTGAATCCGGGCCACAGCAGAGGGTTTGGGTGACTGCCTCTGGCCCTGCTATTGAGCCGCCTAATTAAACTATTAATCTCACATCATTAACCTCCGATGACCCCTTCCTCCCCGCCGCCATTCTGACATTGCCGCACTGGCTTATGAAAAAAAACTTGCCCTTTTCTCTCCACCCTCTCAGTCTGTTGCTTTCTGCTGCCACTTTATCTCGCAGATGCTTTTCACTTACAGTGCTTTTTCCCGCTGCTTACTTGTGGTGCATTTTCTATTGTTTAGCTCTGGCTCCAACTCAACCCCCCACCGCCACGCCCCCCAACTCCCCTTCAGCCTGTCTGTATGATCTGTGTGGACCACAGCTGTGTGCTAACAGTATTACTCTCCAAGTGGCTCTCCAAGGTGGATGTGGTTACTTTTAATTAAAAAAGAATCAATTTCCATCCCCGTCATTTTTTTTAACCGGTTGACCATATGGACACTTAAAAATACAATTCAATTTCCAGCACCCCGCCCCCTCCCAGTCTGCCACCCCTCTCCAAACCACTCTGTTTGGTCACGGCACTCCAATGTAGGATTTGTAAATTGCCTAATCAATTTACAAAGCTCCTAGTCTTCTATAGGTCCATGTAGTACATGGCAGCTTAGGGGGATTCAAGAGGTTTTTCAAACACATTTTTGAAGTTTTTGTTGTTGAAATTCAGGTATGACATGCTATAACACATGCCATTTAGTGGATATTTTTATCTAAAGCGCCTTGCAGTACCATGAGTTCATAGATTTTTGGCATGAGTGGCCCCGGTGGGAACCCTTTACCCTGGCAGCATTAGTGTGCTACCCATTGGACCACAGAACCACAATGGGTAGGCAATCTTTAGGACTAACAAATTTTCTATTGTTGGCATTTGGGTGGGGCACAAGTGAGACACTTAAAGGTTGTGGGGCGAGACAGTGGTTTGGTATAAAAAGTCACTTTAACCTTATAAACCTAATTATGATGCCGCTGGTAATCCTCCTGCCGCTGGGAGCGGGAGGAACAGCCAAGGGTACAAAGACGGCCTCGGTGGTCTTGTTGTAGCTCACATGAAAAGCCATCCGAGATTATAACACGGGAGGCAGGAGGGGAGAGACATACATCAAAAGCACATTAAAGCCAATGAAATAACTCACAGTGACAGCACAACAAAAAGATAACCATTACATTTAAGTGTTGGATATGTGTGACTTTGAGGCTGACCTTGTGGGGCGGTGGTCTATTGTGTACAGGGAGGCTGTATAGAAAGCTGGTTGATTAGGCCGAGCTCCCTGGGGATCGATGGGATGTCTGAGATCAGCACTCAGAGTAATCACACTGCATTGTGGGCCTAGTCAATGACGATATGAGATGAATGATGTCACAGGCCTATAACACTGATGGTGCTGGTAGGGGGTCTCTTGTACTTATTTGCTCTGTTAAGTCAAGATGAATAGTGGTAACTGAAGTATTAGGCTATGCCAAAACAACAGTACAACACTAAACGTAGTCTCTAAAACGTAGCCATCCGAAACCAGCAAGTACACTAACAGCACACTGTAAATGGAACAATCTAAAGTATTTATATGTGGGGAAGGCCGAGACTGTTGGGTGCTTTCCAGTGGAGATGAGGACAGACAGACAGACAGACAGACAGACAGACAGACAGAACCCTGGCGAACAGAAACATGCCAGGCACCCCACCCAAAATATCTGTCTGCAGTCTGCCCTGTAATTCAGGAAATCACAAGCAGAACTATCACATTCGCATAACTAAGTCGCATACAAATTACAGGCAACAAATGTGCACAACCCCGCCATTTGTGGTAGGTGTTATTTTTGCCCCCCCGACTGTCTTATTTTAATTCTATGTCTGTTTGCACTATACTCTAGGTAATAGCAGGTCTAGGCCTTTTCCCATAGAGACTTACATTAACATACAACCATAGGCTAAATTCTGTCCAGAGCCAGGCCTTCCTCTAATGAGATACAGTATTTTTCCAACAACAATGGTCTCATCTTCCTTTTATAGGCCAAACTTCCAGCTCTTCTCTTGTCCCTTATTGGTGGGCCAGTGTTTGGTTGTCCTTTCAATAAAAAATGCTAGTGCCAGATTGTCGCAGCACAGAGTATTTTTGTCTGTTAATTAAAAGGCCTGGCTGTGTCTTCTTATCTGTAAGTGATATGATTACTGAAATTAGGGACCAGAGCGATCTTGCTCTCATGCAGACAGAGGGACACAGAGCAAAAAGACAAGATTCACAAACACAAAGACAGCACACAGAGTCCAGTCGAAGCCACTTGTAAGTAGACTGAACATAATGAAAATGATTCAGGCCCAATATATCTAGCTGAGTGTGCATCTTTTAAGACCCTTTTTTCCCTTTAATAACTGAGTGAAGATATTGTAGAAGAGTTTAATTCAGAGATATACCGTTGAAACTGCTTGAATTACTCATTATGGGCTCAAATCAAACTGTGTTAAGTATGCAGGTCTTACACGGATTGAGATACGCATGTTGGAGCTGGTCCTATTCAGACTTGGCCAATTGGATGTGCTTATTAAGGATTTTGGGTGTACCTGTGCTTATGCATTTAACATGTTGGCTTCTTTGTTCCTTCCCATCAGCATGGTGGAAATGGGCCTTTAGTTTTCTGCTGAGGTATTCCCTTTAAATACAGTACACATTTAATCCAGTTTTGTTAGGATGACTACATGAAGACTGAACTGGCAACATGCCCTTGGGACATTTACTGGATACACCAATGATATATTTTACAAATCTCAAATGCTTTCAGCTATACTGCATATTTGCCAAAGAAATCCCCAAAATCAGTTGTAACAAAACGTGAGTTTGTTAGTGACAAGTGTTTTCTCCTCAAGTCACCGACAAACTACTCTACTAAAAACACTTCTTCATCACGTACCAACTGAATCTTCATTGAAAGTTGCCTGTTCCTGCAAATTTGCACTTATCTGCTCGATGCCCTAATGGTCATATTAGTACAGTTGATGGCACCGATGACATTTGGAAAGCAACATGATGGAATCTGTCCTCGTTTTTGTGTCTTTGCGTGTCGGTCTCTGGTCAATATATTCCTTGGTGCGCCTGCTCATTGCCATTATGAACCGATGTGCTAGACATATTGGGTATATAAGAAAAGCAGCGTGCAAATGGACAGAATCTGTGTATCATAATGTGAAGGCAGACACGGCTTGGTTCACAGTCATCACCTCAAGGTCACATCTTGCGAGACAGTGCATATCCCTGTGTTTAACTCTCGCTTAAAACCTGACTTATGTGCCGCTGCGTGATGAAGTCAAGGTCTAAATCGGACTTCTGGCAAAGCGAGGCCTTGCCAGACTGTACCACAAAAAAAAAAAGCAGGAGTGCAAAAATTTGCTGCAAGGTCAGGATCACACTGATACTACGTAAAAATCTAGAGACACAGCTAGAGAAAAAAAGAGTGGAAGCGCAGGACTGAGTGAGAGAAGCCAAAGGGTACAGTAAAACAAATCCTACTGGGCCCATGTATAGAGCGGCAGGGGGGCTGGCGTGGTTAGGGTGGGGGAATAGGAGGGGCTGGGGTCTAATTGAATTACAGTGACCCTGTGACAGAACTGTAGCTGAGGTCATGTGTTGAATTAATTCTGTCCCTGACCCTGTCTTCGGCGGGGCAGTGCCTCTTGGCCGCCCCTGAGGCCCCGAGGCCCAGCAACAGTGACACATCTTTCCGAGCGCCTTCCTCCAGCCACAACCTTCATTCAGATTGACAGCAGGGCACAGAGGCCGATGGAGCTTCACTGCGTTCACTATGCACTTATTTTCACTGCAAACGCTAAAGCTCTCTATATACTTTGGGGGATGCATTAGGATAGCTGCTATTTCTGTTAACTGGAATCCACCGAAGAGACCACATGTAAATGGAATCTATATTCTATTTTAAATGAAGTCTTAAACTGCACAGCATGAATCCTGTTTTCACTCTAAATATCCAAGCAATCAATTAGGCCTAATGAGCAACAATGTAGTTACCTATTAATGCAATGTTATGCAATAATGTCAGTCCCTTTCAATGAGGAGTCCATCTACAAAAAGGCTGTATTTGTTTAACTGTTCACCAAATATGGCAATAAGACTGAAATTACCCTCAAATTAAATCTTACAATCTGCATTTTAACCTCATACTCTTTGTAGCATTTTTCACCCAAAGGATAGCCAATAAGGAGCTAAAATATGAAGCAATGCTCTCGTTGTCAGATGCTGTCTCAATGTATTATCGGAGTGTAGGGAAAACAAAGCAGGACTTCACAGGTAAAGTTTTGTTACTTACTGTCTGCCAGGGAGGAGAACACCATGCAGCTGAGCAGGAGCAGGAACAGCACCGCCCCTCTGGGCAGGAGGGGCACTGACAGGTGAATATTAGGCACCATGTTCCAGGTTGGCACTGCTCCCTCCTCGGTCCCCCACTAGACACTTCCCACTCTGACACGATCAAAGACTAACACCTAGGAGAGCAAACACAAGCAGAACAGGAATATAGAAACATTAGCATTCAAACTCATCATTTGCATACATTTGAATGAGCATAATAACAACACAGTACTAAAGCAAAAATATGAAAAACAAGTTACAGAGCAGAAACAAAGGAAAGTGAAATTTTGTATACATGTAAGAAAACAGCAGCACACAGCAGTGAAGATCTTTGCATGGTCGCGATCAAGAGTGTACCCAATACCCACAACAAAAACATGCTTGAGGCAGAGAAAAATACAAGTGAAGCGAATCTAACACGCAAGCTACTTCAGCAGAAGAGTTAGGAAACAAATGCGGTACAGTGATACAGACAGGAATCATGGCAAGAGAGAAAAACAAAAGGGGAGGTCAGGACGGAGGAACGCTACCTCACCCGTCCTGTCACAAAGGGGATCAGTAAAAAACAGAAGACCCCCATAGCGTGATTCCCCAAGGACCACCGCCCCCTTAAGGTTCCCCATTAAGAAATTGAAACGCTGTCTTCCAGATGGGTTCAAATCACATAAAGTGCTATGATCTCACAGAATGACAACATGCATGCATGCATAAACACTTAACACACACCACGCCCTCAAGGGGGACATGGTTGGTCGGCGAAGCGGTGGCAGGTGTTCCACAAATTAACCATAATTAACCAGGCTCTTGAATAGAGAAAATCACTCCACTGTCTAAGTTGGCAGCTAGACGCATTAGAATGAACGCTGTCCTAAAATGAAATTGCACAAGCATTGATACGTTATCTTTTTATTAGATTTAGTGCAGGAAAGGACTAAGGCGACTGATAAGAACTTGATATCTGACCTTAAGTTTGTCACAGCCTGCAGTTTCAATGTCCACTGCCATTAAAAACAATGTAACTGTGCCTCCACATAAATTGCACTAACTACATTTCTTATCCTTATACTCTTGCCCATGGCCATCTGTGATGAGTAATCATAATGTTGTAAAGCAGAGCACATATGGTAAGGCAAGATATCTCCCTTTTGATGGAATTAAAGTGGTATCTCCAGAGGACTTAAAAAAAAAAAAAAAAAAAAACTAAAATGAGAAAAGTTTGAGAAGTTTTAGCGTATGCCTACTTTTGTCTTCAAGGGCTCCCTGACAACGATTCTGTATAAAGCTTTTACAAGAGGTCGATTGGAATTGAATTGAAAACTTTCTCAGCTTCTCTGTTCAGTCTCAGTGCACAGTTTACAGCAGAGTGTGAACAATGCTGATCGCAGATATTTGTGAAGAGAAATAAGAGAGGCGCTCACAATGTGAAATATCTTGAGGCTTGCTGGGTGGCCAGTCAGCTTTAGTCTATTCAGTTCAGCTAAATAAGTTAGAGTGTCAGGGACACAATGCCTCCAGTATCTTGTAGAAAAAAACCTTTCCATTCTTAAGCCTGTGGAGGTGTTGAGGAGCCCATTACTCATGTGGCTATTTCAATGTGTGTGGAAACATTGAGACACACACACCGGGCACCTCTTCGACCACCCCCTTTGTGAAACAAAGCCAAGGAAAACATTGTGGGAGGGTGAGATCTTAACAAAGCGAAATTTCAGGAGTTCCTTTTTCTTCATCTGAATTCTGCTTTAATCTCCTTTGACAAGTCACTTGGCAAACAAAAAGACGAAGGATGGGGGAGTAAAATCATGTGCAGGAATGCTGTGAGTCACGGTGTCGGCTCTGCTGGTGCTTCACCTGGGCACATCTGCAGACAAGTACCGTTGATGGCTAGCTCCTCATCTCTTTGTCACTCGCAGGAATGCGCTTCTAGATCTACTAACCGCATTGTCCAACGCAAGACACCTCGCGTCTAAGGAATTTCCAAACATCCTGTGCAGCCGACTCCATCTATCGTCAGTGAAAGTTCAAGCTGTGATCGTATCAAGCTGAATTACACTCCTCCCTGCATGTACACTTCTGAAGAATACCCCTGAGCGTAGCTAAGATAATTTAAAGCGGTTGGAAAAAAAGCTTCCCTCTGCGTCTCTACCTTCACTGGTAATGAGAAAGCAGCTCATTGTTGCTGTGCTAAGCTGTAGCAGTCGGAAGAAGAAAAAGACACAAACACACTGCTCAGTGTGCCAAAGAGCTGGATCACACCCCCACTCTGCAACCAGAATCTTTAAGACATTTAGGCCCCATTTATATTTCAAGTTAATGCCCCAAGTTAAGTTTGCAAAATGAGCGTAACTCACATCAAGTTTGTTGGCTGAAAAATTTGTTTTGACACTCATTTTTATGTGCGCCAGCATTGCGTTGGTTCGAGTCGGTAGGTAGTGAGTGAGTGAGGCTGATAGACTTGGCCACTCGCCGTGCTCCAAACCCTTGGCGGTGGAGGGATATCTTTCACAGCAGATGCCAGAGAGAGGCAGATGCTTTTCATCTTCAATGAGACGAATTCCTAGAGCCATGTTTATTCTTTATTTATTTAGCTACTTATTTATCCCAGTGCAGCTTGGTGCCTCCCAGCTGCACGCAAATACCGTGGGACACTTGCAACTATGTGCATTTGTGCTGTGGCAGTAGTGTTGGTGAGAGAGGGAGGGGGTACGAATGTGGAAATGGTGCAGTGTGATCAGAAAAATGAGCAAGTGGCTCAACACACAGGAAGACATTGTTTACCGCTATGTGGGAAAGCGAGAGAAAAACAGTGAGAACGTGTAGGGGTGGATGTCTGCCCTTGTGAGATTATGTGTGAATCCTTCTGTCTTGGTAATGATGCAAGTCTGTAGCCTGGTGTACGTGTGTGTGAGTGAGTTTGTGTGTAACTGAGTGTGTGTGTGTGTGTGTGTGTGTGTAGGGCTGCACAATTATGGGGTTAACTGTGACCCCGACTAGTAATCACAATTATTAGTATTATTAAACATCTTGACAGTCTTCAACAACAGCAGGTGTTCTAAATTAATAAAATGCCTCAATATTGCTGATATGCCAATATTCTACAAATATTAATTGTGGACGCTAAAAGTATGATATAGTACTATCATACACGATTAATGGTACAGCACTGTTTGTATCTGTAATGCCTGTAGTGATTAGTTTAGCCCACAGTACTGTGGACTTCTTGTCTATGAGGCCAAGAATGACAACACGGCTCTATGTGAAGATCATGTATATCCCTCCTTTGAGCCAGTGCTGGTTTTGGCTATATAATCTAAACATAAACACACCGTAAAACAGAATAGAAGGTGATTACAAGGTGGTGCCAGTGACCCACAGGATATCCCATTCCCAGCCTCATCATCCAGCCACGCATAAGGGCAGCCGGCCTGCCTGAGTAAAGCACAGCTCTTTAGGAAGAAGCTTTGGACCCTTGAGAGCACAGAGAGTTTTCAGTGACGCAGTGTGTGATGTACGTATATAAATATAGGCAGAAGACTGAGAGCTTTTGAGGAATAATTGATGGGGAGACAATGGGATCTCAATATCTCAAAGGTAAACTGGTGGACAAATGGGCTTTCAGCGAGTGTAATGGGGGAGGGGAGGATAACAAAAAAAACACACCTATCCTGTTTGCTTGTTTGCTATCCACATCAGCTGCCTGCCACTCATGTTATTACCCCCAGTGTGTGTGTGTGTGGCAAGGGAGTGGCCACCCATACACAAATGGCACTCTACAGACAGACAATGTAACACACAGCTGCAAAATAGAGACACACCTAGAGTAAACACCACTATTAGCCTAACTACAGGTAGCATCTCTCCTCTCCCTCTTGTTTCCATCCCTCCTACTCATGTTCTCTCTCTTTCTGCGTCTCTGTTTAATGGCTCATCCTGAGCGTGGGGAGGTGGGACAGCTGAGATATATGGCTGGCAGTGTGGGGAGCTAATCATGGCCGTCTCTGGAGGTGATAAACCCAGACCGGAGAGGTTTGTGTTGGCGCAGCCTGCAATGGCTCCATAAACACAGTCACAAGCTGAATTTCGACAGCAGTGTTTTGGCCCTTGATTACTCTTCCATGCCCTGGAAGGCTCGCCCACAAAAGAGTGTGTTCCTTTTTCACCTCAGCAGAGAGCACGCAGCAGAAAACCCCAGGAGAATATCTGCAAGCCGCTGAGCCCCGTATTGTAAAATGAAAGTGTAAAGTAACCAAATTACGCTTCCCCCAACTCTGAAAGCCTCGCTGTATCCACGGGCTTGATGGTGCATGTCTTTTTACAGGGCTGCGACAAGGCCCCGCATTGAAATTCAGCAAACAAAGGGTAATGTCCTGTGACCTATCGGGTTTTACAGCGCTTTTGTTTACAAGCCGATTCCACAGAGTTAATTGTTAACGCTTTACTGCCAACCACTAGATTGAGAAGCTGCGAAGAACCTTTAACAGAATAGTGCACTTCCTTAGGCTGAGCAACAGAGAGTAAGGATCACTGATTATACTGAGCTAAAATGAAAGTGTTAATGTGATGCATCACTTGAAAGTCAAGTGTCCGGCCATGTGGATGACTCACAGAAATCCATCAGGTAAGTTAATTACAGCCACTTCAACAATTGGGTATAATAATAATACTACAGCCACATCAAATGTATGCAGACATTTACGACATACGTCTTCATGACCCATCGCAATGAAATGCCTTGAATCTGTGAAGTGTGAGGAGTGGATTTACTGCACTGGCCCCCTGATCATGTCCTGACCGGTTGAGGCACTGACTCATGTCTCAACAGAAAGCAAAGAACATAGCATACTGGCTTCACCTATATGATACAGTGTCGATTGGCATTTAGTCTGGTTGAGTGAACATTTAACAAAACTCAAGGACCTCTATAAATTGCCAGTGAAGTGGGGATTTACAATCACCTCTGGGGGGCTACCAATCTTTTCAGCAGCAAATCAATCTGGGAATGAAAAGTGATATGTATTACACGGAGCAGAAAAGACATACCAGAGTGCCACTTCTATTTGAATTTATTGGAGAGTGATTATTGGCGTTGTCGACTTGCAGAGCAAGGAATAAATGGCTTGCACTACAAAGTGCAGGGCAAAACGGCCGGCAATAAATCAAAAGCAGGCTCAATGTAAAACAGACATTCATCAAATAAAAGCAATGCTGTGCATTCCAACACTAAATCACCTCAATTGATCAAGCGTATGAAATGGTATTCTTTAAAATATCACAAAACTTAGCATGTGGGTGCCATATTTACAAAATACAGCTTGATGTGGAAATAAGAATGGATATGATGGTGTAACATTAGGAGAAAATAAAATAAATGTTTAACTCATTGTCAGATCTCACAAAGATAGAGAATGTGGGCCAATCTGCAATAAAAGAACAAAGCTTTGCATCTGATAAAAGGTCTCTGAAACTTTCCATGCCAATAGTCTTGTCCTAGTCCAAAGACTGAAAAAAGTATTTTTTTTTTTTTACTATCATTTTTATTTTTGTTTTAGAGAGCTCTACAAATGAAATACTGCATAATTAAGAATAATTCTATGCTATAGCCAAACATTAAATTAGCAATATAAACCGAGACACATTCTCAACAGCAGATGTGCATATATATCAAAAGGAAACTCACACTGGCACGCAAGAAAGATGGGCTAAGACGTCACCACTTGAAGGTTTGTTTGTGGACAGATGGTGCCATAAAATGACTAGGCAGCACAGAAGGCCTGGACGCCCCCCCCCACCCCCCACCGCCCATCACCACCCACCCCCCTCTCCTCTAACACCACACAGAAGACTCCAACCCCCCCACCCCCAACCACCCCCCGGGCAGACAGCCTTGTCTCCGCTAGTCAAAGACAAACAGAGTAAAGGCATGTGAGCAGGAAGACTGGCAAATAAAGAGTTCCCTAGATCAATAGCTGGCCAAACAGAGGCAGTTGTTCTGGCTCAGCTGAAACCAGGAAATATGGACAGGTTTTAACGACAGGGAAGAATACTTATATTAGAAAATATACGCATGGTAGAAATATGGCAGCATATGGTATAAGAATATAATATTAACAGAATAAATATAGACATGTTCATTCAACAGTATTGCCACAATTAGAACAGAAGCATTCCCTTTCTCTTTAAGGTGTTTTTTTTTCTTTATTCAGGTGGCACTGAGGTGAGAATATTAAGTCCAACTTAGCATAGGAGGGGGCTTCTGAAGGCGTCATACTATTCAGCAGGTGTTTCCACTGTTCTAAATCAATTACCTCTAGTCAGTCAGCGCTTAGGGTAGGGGGGTATTGTAAATCAGCTTGATGTCAGGCCAGATTACTGACTGTAACGGCTGGGAGTGAAGCCCTTTGGCCAGCAGGGACCCTCCAGGGGCCTACATAAGAACTAAGCCATGGCCTTGATGCTGGATGACAGAGCTGCATCTCTGGCAATTGTTGGCCACAATACTTGGTACACGCATTAAAGGAAGAGGCTGACTGCGGAAAAAGTATATGAAGCGTATTCTCATTATTTTTCACTTCACATTTCTGCTAAAATTAGATCTACTCATATTGGCTTGTTTTAAATTGTCTGTGGAAGAACAAGCCAGTCATTTTTTTTTAATTTTTTTTCAGTCGGAGCTGAGAAGTGTGGATGAAACTGTATATTGACACAACAGTTTTTGTTATTTCATCTTACAACGGAGCATGTAAAAGAGACAGGAAAAATAATCCTCTGTGGTCCAAAGTGCAGGAGAACAAGCCCAGTGTTGACAGAGGGAAGGGTTAGGCTAACTCAGAGAGGGCTGGGAAAAGGACCTCCTACACAATCCAGCGTTTGTTGGGGGATACAGAAACATTGTTATATGACTGATAATATCTGGGACTAAGCATAGGCTACTATTTAGAAAGGAGGACCGGCTTGACGAGAAACGTGTTTGGAGGAATTTAAAAGGCAAAGATAAACATATGTTATTCTGGGAACTAGCTTGAGGCAAACAACCGATGTGCTACACAAAGAACAGCTCCGAGACTCCAGGTCTATGTGAAACAGTTAAGACCTAAATGGCTTAACATGGGATAGCTGGCATTCCAAATGGGTTGGAAAGAAGAGGATCCCCAAGGTCCTAATCCAACTCCTTGCCTGCCTCCTATTCCAGAAGGCTATCCTCTCAGCCCCTGTCTAACTACCGAAAAGAGGCAGATTCTAATATGCCTTTCTGTCTTTCTGTCAGTCTGTGTTTCACTCTATCCCCCGGTCTCTCCCTCCCCTGGCCATGTTTCCTTCTCTCTCTCTCTCCCTCTGTCTGAGCTATGAACCAGTCTGTTGGAGCAGATGGAGCCATATATCCCCATCGCTCTCCAGAGGCCCGAGGATTTAAAATGTAAAAGAGCTGAGTGCAGAATAGGAAGGGACCAGCCGATAAAGGGCAGGAGAACCAGGGACTCTCAGCTAAACTATTTTAGCTTCACCCATGTTCAGCAAGAAGGTGGAGTAAGCCTAAAACTTTGCAGAGAATTGGGCATGCTATGGGGCAATTAAGTCCAAAGATACGGCCTCTAGACTCACCACTAACATAGCATGACATGACATGAGCAGGGCAGGAAAATACATTTTGATAGCTGGTTACAAGCCACAGACAGAACGTATGAGTATTTGGCTGTTGCCTAACGCTAAATTAGCACTGTGGTCTTGAGGCTTTCTGTTCAAGTTACCTTGGCAAGAAATTTTGAATCAGACCTGGCTTTCCCAACACCTCACCTCAGGCCACCTTTCAGGTAATGAGAGAATATCTGGACCCTGTATCAGTCGTCTGGGAGAGGATTCTGCTTCGTCCTCCGTCTCCAGGTGGCAGGCTGACAGACAGGAAGAGTGAGGAACAACAGGCGGACGAGGCTGTGAGCAGTACAATCGATTGCCAGCTGAATAGCAAGGTCCATTATACTGACAGGCCAGAGCCACAACACGACGACCTGCACTCCGCCAACGTCCTCATTACCACCTATGAATCTCTCACTGGGACCAATCTCTCTCTTGCTCTCCCTCTTCTCGTTCTCTCTCTACATCTCCCTGTGCAAAGCAGAGCAATGAATTTCACTCTGTCAATCTGATGGAAGTGTTTTAAAAGGAGCGAAAGCCACATATAAGCCGCTGCACTTAGCATCTTGCACTAGGCAAGCGAGGGATACAGAACAAAGACGACATGGGGTAATACACTGTTCTTGAGAGCAATGTTCTTGAGAGAAATGTAGACTAAATGTACATTTAAGCCTATGCTATCCTGACGAAATGTTAACTGTCTGAGAGAGGGAAAACCTCCACCATACTAAACATTTCA
Organism: Centroberyx gerrardi; assembly: GCF_048128805.1. Classification (NCBI taxonomy): domain Eukaryota; kingdom Metazoa; phylum Chordata; class Actinopteri; order Beryciformes; family Berycidae; genus Centroberyx; species Centroberyx gerrardi. The sequence continues at coordinate 21,994,231 of NC_136009.1, forward strand.
CCCACCAACACCCTCTGTCTTTCAGCTATGCTATCTGCTCTCCCTGTCCTTCTTTTTCCCCACCATCCCTCTAGTTATTCTGAATTCCTTAGTCCTTGGTAGACTTATTTATACTATCTCCCCTACCCCACTCCCTCACAGTGCAGCTGCAGATAGGATTTACCTGCAGCTGAGACAGCCTCCAGACTATCAATTACCTCCAGTGTAAAGTCACTGTTCTGTAGCTTGGCTAACAAGACACACACACACACACACACACACACGCACGCACACCCACACACACACACACACACACACACACACACACACACATACACGGGGTCTCTTGGACACATTCAGCTAGAGAAATTCTGAGTTGACTGCAAGTCATAGGATTTTACTGACTAATCAAATACTCCAGTTCATAGAAAATTCTGGAAAAGCGCTTCTCCCACAATATGGTCCCCCTGCAAATACTTGCAATCAGGCAAACTAATCTTTGGATCAAGTGTTTTATCAATTGTAAGTAAATATGCCAGAGATGTACTTATAATCTTCAGGAAGTAGATTAGTGCATTCAATATGTGTTGGAAAATCATTAAAGCTTATTAAAAAAGTCTTAATTGACTTCAGCAGTAACAACCAAATACTCGACTAATCAACAAAGTGGGTTAGCCCTAGAGAACTGGAAAACTAGTGCTATGACCAAACATTTGACTCACCAATATGTATGTTGTTCAGGCACGTGTGAGTGGATGCAAAAGTGCGGTGCTTGTGTTTGTGCACATGACTACATAGTCACAAAGACACACACACTTACAAACACACACAAGTAAAAGCCCTCACTGCAGTCCATTTGTATACTCATGATGTTTGACTGGTCCGTGATGTGCTGAAAACAGAGATCTCACCAAATTCTCCCTGACATGCCATCTCAGTCTGTGACAACGATTAGACTGAACACCAGGCCATCACACATACAGAAAGACACGCGGGGACAGGACCTGTCACTCACCCCACCAGATTCACCCTGATGCTTAAAGTGGCTCTGTCAGGTCAACAAATGAAAACCCATCACATCCAATGTTGCAGTCATCAAGCTGAAGTAATTCCACAGACTGGTTAAATGCTATCTTGCCAGGCCTTGTTAAACTTGGTTGAGCATGTTGGGACCCGAGGCGTCAGATTTGATTCCAGAGCTGGAAGCTTTGTGGAGTCTGATGCAATAAACCGTTGGAAGGGGCGGACAGCCATCCAGGAAACAGAAATCAGTTGTGTAGGAGGCATCAAATCATGAGCAATTGATAATTGGCCACAATCTAAAACTCCCTACTAAAACTCTTACATGAGAACTAAAGACCGCAATGAACAAGAAGCAAGGCTTGGTCACGTAGTCGGTCCATACAGCCCAGTGAAGCCTGTGAAGAAAGATCTGAGGAAGTGAATTCCTTTTAAGTGAGGCCTCATGTCTAGCCATGGCAGTATTGCAGTGATCATTAGGATAACATATTCAGGTCAAAAAGCTAATGAATGTGCATAAACAATGGACTGTATGGAAACCCTCTGTAAAGCACAATACTTTAAGACGTCTACAGCTCATAACCAAACCATTAATACCACTAGCCTCAGGAGATACTGAGCAGAGGAGATTACACTTGTTTGATGCTTTGACCGATGTGTGCAAGATTGTACCATAAATAATTTACCTCATACATAAAATTATATCGCTTTGCCAGCAAGCTAACAGACCAAGTCTTGGTTTTAACAGTCATCTTAATTCTTAAGGAGAGTTTGCTCTAGCATGAGATGCAATGGGGCTTTCCTATGAACCATGAAGGGGTAACTGGTTAGCCCTCTACCCCCCCCTCCTTCAACCAGTCCTCTTTTCTGACAGTCAGCCAAGGAGGCCGAGTCACCCATGTTTACTGATGTAGAAGCAACCCCTTTATCAGGGAAGAGATTTGTAGGGAAGAGGCAGGGGATTAGCCATCAAATTACCAGGCAGACAGCATCCCTGCTCCAGAGTTGTGGAGCAGTAATCTCTGGGGCTGAGGGGGGAGATCCAGATAAAGGTTTGGGATTGGAGCTGTGGAGCTACAAACTCCAAACTGTGAATACTTAAAATATGAAAGTGTGTTTCCGTGGAACCCAGTAAGCTTTGTTTGCTGAGCAGGTGCCCCCTCCCTTTTTCTCTGTGGTGACACACTTCAGAAGACATTTGTATTCACTTTATTCTATTTTCATTGGAGCAAATCACAGTATGTACTTCCTCCCTGGTAGTGTAATTACATAGCCCAATACAAGTAACACTGTCACAGTGCCGGACGTTTGATGGGGGAAAGCTCTCAAATAGGGGTGCTGTAACTAGGCAGGACTGGTGGAATTGAATTTCAGTGGCCTTGCACATGGTTCTTGCATTGTCACCCCACCGCCCTCCCTTAAACAAGCAGTGCTCTCCTCAGAGAATACCCCCTGGACACAGGAATGTTTCATCAACGCCACAGCCCCCAGCATCCTTACAGGGGCACAGTGGGGCCAACCGGCTCTGCACAGCCAGGCTATAAATAAGTGAGGCACTCTAATGAAACCAAATGAATCTCCATCCATCTTCCCAAAACAAGCCAGGGAGCTCAGAGTTCAGAGGGAAGGAAGAGTCATTGCCGGTGCTTTAGGACGGATACTGTAGGATGAACAAAAGCCAAACGTCATATTGACGTCTAAAGCATTACTCTGTACAACACACAGCACACGTGTCATACTCTCAGAAGCTGGTATGAGTATTTATGTGTGTCTATGTGTGTATGTGTACCCGAGACTTTGAGCACTCAATCCTAGCTCCCCTAAATTATTCTGTTAGCCTACATTATCTCTTATTGATAGCGAGAGGCCATTCCTACTTCCTATTGTTTGAGATCAGCATCAGTGAATTGTTCAAAAAGGAAACATCATAAGTTTGGGGAAAGTGACAGGGGGGGCCGATAAAGTAATCAAGTAGAATGTCTAGTCTAAGCCAGGCATTTGAAGAAATCAGGAGGCAGAACAAACAAGGTTGGTGGAGGTAGAGGGATAAATCTTCTGCTTTACTATAGCCTATTCATAATACCGAGGTGCAAACAAGCCTATATTCCATTACATTTCTTTCCTGTAGTTTAACATTTCAGTTCTCCTCTCATAGCCAAGGCAAGGTGAACAGAAGCTTAGTTCACCCCAAAGCCAGTCTACAAGCCACCTATCTCACCTTGCCTCCCTGCAGAAAAACAATTTTGCTCCAAGTAATATGATGTTGGTAGTATATCATGCCACAGTAATGCAGTGGCATAATGTGAGGAAACTGAACAGTATCATGCAACAGAGTGATGCCACAAAGGTGCTCCCTAGCCTTCTCCCATTTTCAGAAAATAGCTTATTACATGACGGAATTTACATCTGCATTGGCTTATGTATGTTTCCAACCTGCAAGTTGCTGCACGTTTCTCATGCATGGGCATATATGCCTTAGCCTTGTCATACATACAGAATGCACAAAATGCAGCTCTCCCTGAAAATGGAGGCTGTTTCAATCAGTGTGGAGGCGTAATGGGATGATGTGGAATTGAAATGAGTTTTGGGCAAGGAGGGAAATGTCCCCTCTGACAAAGCGGATTTGTGTTTCCATTGAGAAATGCATGGCTGCAATGCATGGAGTTAAATATGCTACAAAAAATGCGAGGTGCTATGAGCAAAAAACAGACCTCATTGGCGGATAGCCTATGTTCTAAGTGTGAGCACTAACATTCAATGAGACACTGAGGGAGCTAAATACATTTGTTTACAATTTATTTTAAAGATACTGATAGAGTGAGTTAAAACTAGCCTGCCACAATTACAGTGGGCTTCTACAGTACACATATTCCATTGATCACTAATTGAACAACAAAAAATAACATCCCCCTTGATATTATCAGTAATTGAACAACAAAAAATAACATCCTCCTTGATATTAAACTCCCGATTTGGGATATTAACTTAACATGTGTTTAGTAGGCCTGGGTGGGTGCATCAAGGCATAGGTCTAAACCTGGTTCAATCAAAACTAAGCTCTCTGCTTGGAGCAGCTAAAGAAAAGTGTTCTTGTCAAAACACTGGTGATTTCAGTGGTGAAGAAGCCCTTTTCTAAAACCTGTCAGAATGGATGAGAGATTGTCTGCTAGATAGAGTGTCATGGTTGAGGCCAGTAAGTGACTATCAGCACAGCTAACACGTAACACAGGCAGTGGCCCCTGATTGACATCACACATTACGCAGGACTGAACTGGCACACTCACCCCTAGCTGTACTGGCATCGCTATTTTGTATAGTACAGAGGACTGAAGTTTGACAATTAGGCCTTGTCATCATCAAACAACTAGGCTCCTGACCTTGTCACCATCAGACAACAACCAACAACTCTTGACATAATAAGAAGTGAAAAATCGCTCTCTGCAGGCGTTTTTATGTCTCAATGTTGATCAGAAACCAGTCCATACTGTAGATACTACAACAAAGCTTTGGACACATAAAAGCTGCAATGTTTTCTGTCCATGTATATGTCAAAGACCAATGTCTGTGACCATGTGCACAATCGCTTCACAGACATTGATCTGTGATTATAAGCAACCTCTTTCATGTCCCAACTGGGACAAGAACGATTAAGCAAATCCATCATGCGTTAACAGGCCATTACACATCACCCAATTCACCGATGATGAGAAATCAAGTTCTATGGAAAAATCCATATGCTTAGCCCATAATTACTTTTGAGGAATCCGTTGGGGAGCAAGATTGAGTGATTGACTGATCCACACAGAGCAATTCATTTGAAAGGAAAGACTTTAGCCTGAAGACAGTCATTCAAGCAGAGGATATTAAGTATGTTTGGCCAAACAATCTAATAAAGAGCAACGGTAAACAAACGACCAAAGTTATTTCCTCAGGTTACATCCTAGACCTAGAAAATGATCACCTCATGTTTGTGCAAAGATTCTCTGGAACGTAACCGGTGACGAAGTGACTGAGTCGTAAAAGTGGAATGTAGGGTCAATGGCCTGCATGGTGGAGGTGAAGGAGGACAACCTAAAGGTCAACCATTGTGGACTGGGGGTGGAAGGGTTAGGGGGTATTTGTTTGGACGTGGACCATGGTTTATGGTTTTTGTCTTGTTTGTTTATGTTTTTGAGGAACTGAATAGATAAATGGACATTTCAGCAGTAGCTTCCATCTTGTCTCAACACTTTCTCCTCAAGGTCATTATTTTATCACGTTTGGGTTACCACTCCAAGCCAAGACAAACAGGGCAGAGCTGTACTTGTGAATGATTAACTGAAAAGAAAAAACAAAACAAAACAGTGAGTTCAGATTTGGTCCAACCAAGAAAGAAAACGCTAAGTTCCCAGCGCAGTGAGACGGACCCATGGGGAGGTCTCGCCTTTTCAAAGGCCAAACAAAGCAAGACAGACATGTTGTCTTTACACTCTGTTCTCTGAAAGCTCAAGACAGCTTTGATGGAAAAGAACAAGTTGCAAAAAGGATATTCTTTTTTTCCTAGTGACACTAGCTCCTTGTATTGTGCAACAGAATTGTTGTGCAACACATGCCACAATTATTCTGATGTAATGTGTTCAAATTTTCCAATACAAGGATATAGTTAAACATCTGGAAAAAAATGATTAGGTCTATATATTAGATATATATTATAGATTTATGATATAACTGTGATAATCACACTATAAGAGACATTTAAGGCAGGTTATTTCTTGTAGAAACTAAGGCACACAAAGTTTCCAAAAGTCATAAGTTGTGTCTTCCGAAATGTTTCCCCTACTATGCTCTGGGATTTCCAAACTTCTATGTGGATCTTTCTGACTGAAATTCTTTTAGCTGAAACTTTAGCCTCCAGATTGCCCAGGGAGATAAAGACAACTGGAAAAACAGGTTGTTTGGCCTCAGTGTAGGCCTAATGCTGTCTAACGGCAGGGTGCCTCACCTTAGCAGCGGTAGCTAGGGGACATTCTATGGCCCTTCTATTCAAAGTCCTCTGAAAAAGTAGGGGAGGGCTCGCACCAGACAGGGCAATTTGCCAGAGAGCCAGCCAATAGAGCTAAGCCAAGACGAGGTTAAACTATTGTTTTGGCTTAACAAGCAAGAGTGAACAAGGACAAAAGAAAAAGGGACAAAAGAATAGTAAGAAAATACCTGACCATTGAAGTGTATCACATGAACTTAGTTTGTTTCTTTTTATATGAGACAATTTAACTTTAATTTTGTTGGAGACGTAGGACAACCCAGTCAGAGACTTTCAAAAAATGCACCTGTGCTGAATTTGCTTTTCTTTTGGTTAAGAAGTACTAATTCACCTTTGTTTTCACCATTAACATGCTACTGCTATGCTGTGGGGCAAAAATGTCACACTTACCCATGCATGTCAATTACGTCCACTTACAAATAAATCCTTTTTATTCCTTTTATCTTTAGGCACTTATTCCAGAGAGAGTATCCAAATCCTAGAAAGGAAAATCCAACAGTATCCGAATACGATTATCCCTCAAAGATGTCTCATGAACAAGTAAGAAAGTCGGCTCTGGTTCTTCCTCAGTTATTCCATTGACAGCGTTTCATAAAACCGAAGGAACTGTCTTCTGGCTCTCAAGCAATATGTTTCCAGCTGTATAGAGCAATGTGGTGGCTTAGGGAGAGATCCTTCAGAGTCAGAGCTTGTTCACACACTGAGCGGTGTTCAGGGACTGCCTGGGAGGAGCCAACCCCACCATGTGATGTCATAGGTGTTGAATTTCACTGTGAAGAGAAGGGAGGCTTGAGCGCTTTACCTTCCTGAACTTTGACCAATGAGAGACATTTTTGGAGTTCACCTGCATACAAAAAAGGTTTGAGGTATGAGTACACGTGATGCAGCTTTCTGGGAGAGAATGTAGCCTAACGTAAGCTCAAAACTATGAGAGGGAAGTCTCAAATACAGCCTTATGATTTTTTATTTCTTTTTAAATGGCTGGCCTGTCTGACACAGTGAAATTCTGCTTTTTAAATTGAATCTCTGAATATGCTTTTCATTCACTTCACTGTCTGTCGATTCCCACAAAAAAAAGAGCAAATGAACCAAGAAGACACAGCAGTTAATAGGGAGTAAATGTGTGTGACCTTGAAAAGATTACATTCAAGCATTCCCAGGGGACTGCGCCAATCAAATAAATGACCATAACAACATATTCCATGGCTAATACAACTGCTCCAAACTTAATTTGTCCCTCTCTGAATAAAATAGAAAAGAAGAAAGAAATAAAATATACAAAATCCTCATTCTTAAAGCAGCAAGGCATGAGTGTACACGCAACTCCCAAACACACTGTTTCTCGCTCCCTCCGGTCAAACTCTGCTAGCCATGGAGCTAATCATCCACAACAGATGTTCAAAAATGTTCAGTCGGATTTATGACGGAGCTCAGAGGAACAGCCAAGTCAGCCTCTGGTGCTGTTTTTCTCTTCCGTCCTACAAGGACGAGGGATTGCACTGTGAGAGGATGTCAGCACAACCATTCTCTCCCCCAAAATTCCCTCGCTCGCTGAGATTCACCATCCGAGACGACAGCGCCTTAATAGATCACAGAGCCTCCGGACCTTGGGGAGAGGTTTGCTCATTTATCCCAATAATACTGTGTGGACTGTAACTTGACTCATCCAGCAATGCTTCAACAATGTTCCTCCCCCCAAGAAATTATGTTTTTTATATTAATGGCATTGCTGACACTGCAATCCATGACCTAGACCTAGACCACCGTTTAGCTAAGGCCATACGTAATAACAATTTGTTACAATTATTTAGTAATATATCATAATTATATCATAATATGTAATTGTGTATTACTATGAAAAGGAAAAAATATTTAAGGAATGGCCATTTGGCTCCTTGTTATAATCCCTGAAAAACGAAACAGAGACATACTACCAAACAAGTCCCTTGAATAAACAAGAAAAACAAAAGAAATTCAGAATGGGGTTCTAAACAGCACTTGTGGGGGTGCCAACTGAGAGCTGCAATGTAAAGTGTCCTCTAGACTAAAGCCCTGTTGAAGGAAATAGCCTACTGCAAAGGGTTCAACCTTTCTATTTGTTGTTAATGATGAGAGACAGCCTGATTTTACTGGAGGCTGCAAATCTGTGCACACAACAGACTTTTCAGCAAGAGAAAGAAGTGTTTTTTGTCTTTTCTTTTCTTTTTAGCTTAGAACAGGATATGGGTCATCTGATAAATAAAAAATAGTAATTTAATTTGCACAGCCTAAAAATATAAATATGTTTCAGCTATACACGCTACAATAATCTTTTTAATAAAAAATTGGGCATGCTCTATGGACAACTTCCTCAAATTTACATCACAACTAGCTGCAAATGGAGAACAACCATTTTGAACTTCTTGGAAACTTCTGGTCCCTGAGAAATAAATGAGAATTTGAGGGAACTTTCTGGGGAATAATTATGACACCCACACACCACACATGGCCCACTGCTGAGAGCAGAACAGCATGAAAACTATTTTTGTGGGTGTAAGCATTCTGTGCCAATTCAAATGTCATATTCATTTGAGAACAAATCACTGAACAAATCACACACTGAGGAAAGGTAAAGATGATCATTTGTTGATATTGACAGCAGAGTGGGAAGGAAATGAATTGTCAGCTACAGTCATATAGTGTGTCAGTGTGAGCAAGTGACATCTCATCGTTAGTGTAATGAAAAACTCAAAGCACAGATGCTAGCAAGAGCCCATCAATGAGATTAAAATGCTTGCCTCAAGTGAGATTTTGTATGACTTATCTTCGGCCCCTCCCCCACTAGAGGCTGAAAACAGACTTGGAAACACCCCCTACCAAGTCTGAGAATTTATAACATCATGACACCCGCCCATCCCCCAGTCCTTTCATTAGATTTAAAAAGGTTGACAACCTCTTCTCCTCCCATCAATCTGAGGGAGCTGACCCCTCCCTGACTACAGCCGGTCCGCTACAATACAACAACAACAATGCCCCATTAGCAGATTCTAGCAAAGGGGAAAGCTTGATTTTGTTAGATTGTTAACAAGCTGCCTGTACGTGCCGAAATGCATGCGCATAATCTGTTGCGCAACTCCAGGGTTATCTGCGGGTGGATAAGAACACCTGGATCTAGCCAGACACCTCAGCTCCTCTGTGAGCGCTACAGTCATCGTCTGATGGGCAACCGCGCCGGCTGGTGGATGGGATGAATCATATTGGCCCTAGGCTTTATCAATATAACTGTCTGCACCATCTAACAAAGTCTGCCAACAACAATTTAACAAAGTTCAGCTCGGAGGTAAGAAAATAAATCTCTTGGTCTAGGGTCACAAGAACATACACTGGCTGACTGAAGGATCTAACTCATTACAAGAATAAATTTGCTTCATCTGAAAACTTTTCAGTCTACAGTTGTCTAGAACCATGACTTGATATGATATAAAAAAAAAATCTAAGACCGATCTTTAAATGGTGTCCAAATAGCTTTATCTCTCCATGTAGAAGGGTCACTGATAAACACAATTCTGGCTGCATGCCACTGAAAAAATGCTGACCTGTGTCGTAAACAGTGAGTTGTGAAAGTCAGTGTGCTGCTGCTGATGGGCTTTTAAGACTAGCACTATGTCATCATGTCCAAAAGCACAGCTGGGCAGCACCTGTTAGGCTAGATTTCTCAGCCCAATTCACAATTTACTGAGGCCTGGCTACTGCCATTGTATGGCAGCTAGCTAATTAACCTGCTGATTACAATGGTGGTGGTGTTTGTTTATCACATACCTTCATCAGATAGAGACTGAGAAACTTGGGTCAAGTAGTACTTGCAAATAATCAAAGCACCATTTGACCGAGGTCTGTGACATACGTTACAGAGATAGTATAAGTTACGCAGATAGCATCTATAGGCTATATATCTTATTATGTCTGACTATATCTGATTCACTTGATGCAAGCCATTTATCAGTTCTTCATCAGTTTACAGATTAACAGCGCAGCGTCTGCACAGAGTAGCAAGTAAAGCACAAAATGGCTATGTTTACCTTGCAAAGTATTGTATCCCTAAATGAATGAAAATGTCAAACAACACGTAAGCATCATACTTCTGCTGAACACTCCAAACACCAAGGGCATACATTTGGCCCTGAATTTTTCTCAGGACTGTCTGCAGATAACAGAGTCTCCAGTGCTGAGAGGGAGGGCAATGGCACATGGCGACAGGAGGTGTGAAAAAGACAAGGACAGTGGGAAACAGAGCACATAAAAACAGAGATAAGATTGGCTTCAGTGTGCTGACCTTCACTGAGCGCTTGTGTGTGTAAGTGCCTGTATAGATGTGCGTCAGCAAGTGTATATATGAATTTGTGCATGTGTCCGTGTGTCTGTGTGTGTTCGTATATGTGTGCGTATAGGTGGGTGGGCGTGCATGCATGTGTTGGCGTGTGAGTTCCAGACAGAATGAGAAGGTAAGGAAAAAAGGACAGAAGACACGGCAAGAGAGGGGAATGATGGAAGAAAGCACCGGGCCCTATTTTCCTGCTACTCTTTGAAAATCCCAAACAACGAGCGCTCTCCATTACACTCTGCTGCTGACGAGTGGCAGGGCACGCTCTCTAAAGGGAACAGCGGAGCATGCCGGCGAATGCATGAGACAAATCATTTTTATCTGGGACCCCGGCGGGTATTGACAAACCGGGGATGCATTTAGATAGCCCAATTAAAATGGGGAAATGAAGCGACATTGAGGCACTACAGCACTGTGCCCCCTCTCTACCCCCTGGCTCCCTGAACCTCTCCGGAGACTGAGCCCCTTGCATACGGCGCTTGCTGAGGGGTACGGGGGTGGCGGTGAAGGCGTAGAAGGGGGTGGCTGAGGAAAGTGGCTTTGAGGTGAACTATGCAATATGGAGGCAGGAATGTTTGTGAGAGGAGAGAGCAAGCTCCAGCGGCATGCCATCATTTTTATTGTTTCATTTGGCAAGCCTAATTGTAGTAGAGCTAGGTCCCTTTAGGGCGTAACAGTCACCGCTCCAAACGCTGAAGAGGTCCCCTTTGGGTGGCAAGGCCTATAGCAGGGTCAAGAACAGTGTGCAAGACAAGAGACTCAATGCAACTCTGTGCAACTTCAAAGGGTAAGTTGGTGATCGATGGTATGGATGTTGGCTCCATTTATCCAAGCGTGTCTTAGTGGGTGACCTTCAGTGTCCTCCGTCTCTACACTCAAGCTTGCATGGTTCAATTCACTTCTTTTCTCACCTCAATATGTCTCCCTCTGGTCTAAGTTTCAGACCTCTATTTGTCTTCTTGATCAATGATCATTCCACTGAGATTACTGTCAGGTGTGTTTTTGGACAGATGGCCGCCTCAGCAACGACACGCAACAAAAATGCCATTCATTGCATTCCTTCAGGTTTGCTAATAGGTTAGAAGACCAAGATATTCATGAGACGTCTTACCTTACATGTAGGTGCCGAGAGTAATAGCGATAGTGATAGAGTAGTACGTTTTTCCAGTTGAGGAAAAGTGAGAGTAGAAAGAGAACAACGCCATGCTGTGCCGTGCTCGGTTGTTCAAATTACAAAAAAAGCTGTAGAAGAGAGCATTATATTTCACATGCTACCGACAACAAAGATGCAAGCAGTGGCTGCATTGCATTATGGTCTATTTAGGCTACTGTCAGTGGAGAAATTGGTACCTCTGCCTCTCCTATGATGGATTTCTCCCTGAATGATTGTTGAATGTCGGAGCAAAATGGTGGGTTTAGAAAGAAGCCCTTGCTGTTTGAGTCTGAGAGGCTGACACCAAAACCTGATGTTTACTGATGTTTTAGATAGCTGAAAAAATGTTCCTATCAAACTCTATTGTAGCTGCGCTAGAAATATCTCGACGTGACATTACATCATCTACATTTGGCCAGGTATCCGTGGGAATAAGGAACATACACCACCAAACAACAAAATCAGCCCGGAAATGCAAGATACATCACCAAAAGCTGTTTTTTTAACAGTGTATACGTGCTTTAGGGTGGATTTTGCCTTTAAACCAGATACTCCCACTGAGATGAACGATCAAGGGAGACCTGGCCAAGAAACTAGCATCAAGATTAGCATAAAAGTTGCAGACAAACAGCATGCAACAATGTACAAAAGTAAAGGGTGATGATACTATCCAGAGGCCACTAGTTTCTGCAGTAGCTTGGCAGGCCAAAGCATGCTGTGTACCGAGAGGAGACTTTGATAAATCTGAAAAACTTTCCGTGAGGGATCCCTAATAAAAGCCCCACAGAAGAGCCTCTCCCAACCTGAGGAGACGACACTTTGTCTCTGCCAAGAGAGCCTTCCAGTCGCTTTCCCACAATAAATTTCTGCCTCACAGAGAGGATAAGGTGCTAGCACTCCAAAAGATAAGTAGCCTATGACTGGCTGCAGTGAAAGTGTGAAGTACTTTTCAAACACACTCTAAGCTTTGTGGATGTTCAATGCCAATATGCATTAGCCTACACCCACACACACACACATACACCCCCCCCCCAAAAAAAAAAAAAAAAAAAAAAAGAAACACATGCTTCTTTCATTTGAATCTGTGTGTTGTGCTTTTCAAGTTTCTCTGGAATCATTCTCCACAGGACCAGTCAGTGGCATCAGAGTGGAGCATTTTAGAATTCTAATTATTTCCCATTGGCATGCAGGAAAAGCAACTCGGACACAAAGGGATGCGTTCAAAAACACAAATCAACTTCAGCATTGTTAAAAGCTCTCATTAGAACATCTCCCCAAGCTTTCAGCCAGCGTGTATCACTATGCTGGAATCAAAGGAGGGAGGAAGGGGGGCAGGGGCGAGGGGGTGGGGGGGTGGGGGGTGGGGGGGTGGGGGGTGGGGGGGAGGCTGGAGCAGGCTGTTTCCACTGCTAAAAGGAAACAAACTACAAATTATGAGCTAGCCTCTGTCATGAATGAATGCTGTGGGACCGATCTTCAGTTGAGAAAAAGGCTAATCATCAGTATTTATGGCTTTGGCTATGTATTCATACAAACAAAATGGTTTAATACTAAAAATAAACTAAAACAATTGTCCTTGATTACCATCCTTGCAATTACATTATGATAAAAACTTGTTCACAAATTGAGGAAATTCTTGCAGCAACAGCTAGGTATTTTCTTCCCAACATGTAGGCCAAATCTAAATACATAAAATCCGCCAATTCATCCACACACACACACACACAAACATGGACGGACACACGCGCACACACTCACTCTCTCTCTCTCACACACACACAACCATTTCAACAGATGAAAAGCCTGTCAAATGAGGGAGTAATCCATCACTAGTGCCATTATGTGTTTGCAGGGTCCCTCTCTTCAACAATGGCTTGACTGACAGGGAAAGATAAGGCCCTCTGTTGACTGAAAGAGTGAGCACATGAGAAAACAATAAATGGCCAAGTCACCACTCTGCAGCATGAAGAAACAAAATTTGTATGAAGTTTCGTTCCAAAATGAGATATTCACTATCCGAAAAATGACACCTACTCTTACAAATCACTGATAGCGCAAAATTAAAACATAATGGTTCTTTTCTAAGTCCTGTCTTACTACTATCTTAAATCCCCAAGTCCTGACTTTAGACTGAACTTTAGGTAATGATTATCTCCCAAAAGGGGTATATAGTGTTTTGTGAATAAACTCAATAAATAACTTAATAACTGTAAGGTAGGTGAAACAGTAATCTAGGCCTGCCATATCTTCTCAGGAAATCTCGCTGCCTTTTTCTTCAGAGTATCATTAACCATTCATAGCAGGGAGTAACAAATGGACTTCAACCCAATGCCAGGAAAGCCAGCCCAAAATAATTAAGGAAATGAAATATTCAACATAAAACTTCTTATTATAGCATCAGTGCCTCATAAATTTATAGAGAAGAAATGAGTGGATTAATTTGAGTGTTAATGGAGAAGAAAGCCAGTCATTTCCCTTTCCTCCCATTTAACTTAATTTAGCCTTCTGAGAGTTATACCTAGTATTATTTATCTGTGGAACTTCTGGCACACTGCTAAAAAATGTCTAATTTACGCAAAAACAGATCAGGAGAACTGGGTTTAAGGCACTGGTGCCTGTAGTGGTAATGGAGAAATCGGTTTTATGGGGGAGGAACTGGCAAAGGCAGCAGGCTAATAATGACAAAGGAAAGCTCTTTAGCGCTCCAGGGGAAAGTACAATATTTCGAATAGTCAAGAGCCCTCTGTGCCATTTTTACCTCTTGATGGGGAAATTTGGCTGAATGTAGAACTGCCAAAGTGCAGTGCTCGCTGAAGTGAAAAGAAAATATTGGACCTCCGAGACGGTTACGCCCATGGAAAACCCAGACTGGGGAAAATACCTGCACATCCTAACCCTACTTAGAGACTGATGAGAATTCTAACCGACATGCTCCTTACTTCATAAGGACCTCCATTTCTAAATATACCTTAGGCATATCCATGTACTAATATTAATTAATATTAAAATATTTCACTGGCAAATTTGTAAGGAATACCAAATATCCAAAAATCAGGTTTCCCCAAAATCCCTTTTCAATTTTTGCTGACTCTTGCCTAAACCACAGTGTCTAAGCTTAGTGTGACCTCTAGAACCAAAACACGCCAACTGTCAGATCATTCTCACACCCCAATGGATCGCTCGAGGAAAAAGGCCAGGTGCTAACTTTAGGGATGTGATCAGCAACACAAAACCCATGTAAAAAGCAGGGACATAGCAATCTCCCATCCAAAAAAACTAATTCTGAAATACAATGAAAAAAGAAATCATCCTTCCAACATGTTAAGCAGTTTTTGTGGGCCCTGAAATACTTAAAAAATTATTTTATCCATCAGGTTTTACCCTTTTCTTTCCAAAGAGACAGCAGCATAACTGTCACACAGGTGCAGACCTAATGAGTATAATGAGTGTACTTAGTTAGAAAAACAGTAGATACAATAAACAATTGAATTAATTGAATCCATTGAGAATTGCCATCTAATTTAATACTGACCCTTGAGGACTAAAATCTAATCAAATTGTCCCTGTCCTCAGCCCATACTGACCAAGATTCCAACCAAACCTTTGAATGTTACAAACAACTGCATTACACTAGGAGCTTAAATAATGTATAGACGATGGGCAGCCAATAGATTTGTTCTGATCATGGGACGTGCGTCACTGCTCTGAGTGTTTGCACTGGGTGCAGTCCAGGGATCAGCATTCCTAGTGTTGCTAAATTCCACTCAGCGCCCCGTCCCATTTAATCCAACCCTATGATCAGCTGAAACGCACACTGGCCGGCAGCATGGCATGAACGGGAACAACATAGTACAACCCATCCCCTCTGCCCACATTAATCAAATATTTCAGGCTGAGGTCAAAGCCATAGGTCACATTGCGGGTACTGCCATCCTGCGAACACAGCATGCCATCATACACTCTGACCCCCACAGTAAGTCCTTAATCTAATTTAGTCCCCCTGATAGACAGATCCATGATTTTCCTTTCTATTTGTGGATCAGACTTTAAGAGGTGTCGCATGGGTTAAAGTTAGATTGTAGGCGAAGGTACGACTCCCACGCGTTCCACAAGTTGATCTCTCTGCCCTGGGCCATGCAGCTGATCCCATCGGACAGCCCCAAACTGAAATGGTAGGTGAACCGTGATGTAATTTCCTCCAGCATCTCCCGATGCGCTTCGCCCGGTGTTCGACTATGAAGAGGCTTCCCACTAGGAAAATGTTCAGATCACTTCTGATCTCTGTAATGAGTTTTGCCACTCCGGTTATATCTCCGGCAATATTAAGAGCAGCATTGCAGTGGACAAATACCACCTCTCTGTCGCCGTGTGTCAATGATTTCTATGTGGCCTGACAGTAATACCTTAAGAAAGGCAACGGTAAAATAATTGAATTTTTACATTCCACATGATTATGGATATAGCGGTGCACAGTTAGCCTAGTGCCTCTGGTTACCAAGGTTACAACTAAAAGAAGATTGTGAAATAAGAAATATGCTTGTATTTGGTCTCATTTCTCAGTCAGCATGAATTATGCAATTAAATAATTATATTATAGTTACATCTAGGCTAGCTTTACCCTTGAGGGATGAGTGGTTAAAAACAATGTAATACTACAGGAAGAGGAGAGTACTTTCACTGTTTCAAATGGTCTTCACACATCTAAGCATCAACACAGTAAATGTGGAAGCTTGTAATAGGAGAAGCTCGCATAATGCATCTGTCCTCACTTGGGACAATACGGATATTATTGTGTATTATTAAATAGATATTTTTGGGAAATATGACTGCACTGGTAACCCTATGCTTAATTTTCCTGGGGAGAGGTTTTCAAATTGTGTCACCAGATGGCAAATACTCGTGGGCGGACAAGCCACAGTGGCAGCAAAATATGTTCACTGTTGAATTAAACTAGCCCTGTGTCCCTTAAGTGACTATGGAAATTACTCTACATGTCAAATACCCCAAACTAAATTGGCAATTTAAATCAAGTAGAAAAACTGTAACAAAATAAACAAGTTGGGGAATGAGCATAGACTCTGAGGCAAAATATGACTCAAATTTTCAGTAACAAGTTGGTGGGCTACATCAAATTATAACAGATAAAATTGGCCTGGGTGTCATGTTAGCTTAATAACTCCATAAGAATTTGAACAAGAAACTATTAACACATCCCCTTCAGCCTGCTATATGATAGCTTATCATCAATTGTTCAACAAATTGACTCGGGTATCCTTATAGCCCGGATCTATGATTTTCATCTCTTGGCACATTTTTTTGGCCTGTGCAGCTTAGTAACTTATAAAAAGTCAACAGTCTCCCCACCTAAAAACGCTGACAGAGACAAAATAGTTCTTTCTGGCTGTAATAAGACGTAGGCCTCCCGTTGCTAGGGCAAACAGGCTAGTAAAATCAATCTACATTATTGGCTCAGTGAAGGCTGGAATATGTAGCAAAGCAAAGACCCAGTCTGAGAGGAAATCCTTTTAATGGAGGTCTCCTTTACATGAAATCTGAAATAAGCGTTTCCTGTCACCTCCGCAGTGAACCTTTCATTTATCATCCATGTTATATGCAGCCCACACTATAATTTCAAAATTTAAAGGCTAAATGACAACAGCTTTCCACAGGCACAGCACCAGTTAAGATGAAAATAATCAGAGCAGACAAGAAATTACAAAAACATGCTGTGACCTTTCAAATCTGAGGAGAAAGGCTGTGTATACATTTACAAACTGTACGAAGACGGTAAAAATTTCCCATAACAGAAATTGGAGTGTGACTAATGGGTAGTGAAAGAGCCAGTCTGTAACCTGAACTCCAAAATAATCTTGCATAAGTCTCCATGGCCACTTTGGGGGAGCAGTGGGGGGTTTGACAAGGGGACTGGAGGACCACCTGCACACCCAGCGGAGCCAGCTCCGTCCTGGCACCACCATTTGTTACGCTCTGGATTCCCATTACTTCAGAGCTAGGTTGGCTGGGAAATCCATCTCCTGGTGTCAGGTTTATCAAACTTCTATGCAAACTGGAAAGGGAGGAGGGGAACACAGTCATGCAAGGAGCCTCTGGGGGATAGGGATGTCGTCACCTAGGGCTCAGGGAATCCAGTGCATCAAAGACGGTAGGCTCACCTTGCTCTCCGACAGTGTGTTTCCTCTGTGTTATTTTAGACATTCAGGACAGCGTGGAGCCTACGATACAGGGCTCCTCATTCAAATTAGAAGTAGCAGCACTATATGTATGCAAACCAGTCTCAGCGAGCTTAGTGTCAGCCCTAAATTTAATAGGCATTTGACATATGGTGTGAGCTGCTGGCAGAGCTAATGTATGTATAGGGGGCAGGCAGCATTCACCTAGTGGTTGGGGGGGGGGCAATCTTGTGAATTGACGGCCACCGGTTTGAATTTTAGCTGGGAAAATCTGAGCAAGGAGGAAAGCATTTCACTCCCAGTCGCTCCAGTGGAGCTTCCCAGTGGCCATCAGTACAAGATTGTGGTTATACTGAGCAGCTTCCAGGTGTGAATGAGTGTAACTGTATCGATGTGAAGCGGGGTGTTGCTGAAAAAGCGTGTACGTGCTCGGTTAAAAGGGGGGGCCAGTAGAGATTTCCTACTTACAGAGACAGAGACAGTCATCCTTGAGGCCTATCCCTTCTGTTTGGTCCTCTGCATCAATAATACAGACTGACATGCACAAGATACTCTCAAGGAGAGCCAGTCACTTTGCTTTGCCAGAGTGCTTACCATGAAATAAACAAATGAGAACTGACAATCCTTGTGATAGTCCATACATCCTCATGAATGGGATACATCCTCTTCTTCTCTCTCCACCCCATATGGATTTTACACAGAAGCCAAGTGGCTTTGTTTTCCTCAACAGCAGACATTAACAAGACAAAAGGAGCATTCATCCCAAAGATATAAAAATAGTTCAGAGAAACTTGAAGGTTCTTTGCAAAATGTGAAAGAAAAAAAATCAACTGACAGCGAGCTTGGTGTATAAATGGCAATGAAATACAGATCTGATGTACTGAGCATTTGGGAGCAACAGCACTGAGAACGTGTTCTAGCAAAATGTCTGTCATGAGTTGAAACAGACCTGGAAGAGTGTAGAAATTGTATTAGTTGCAACGATGTATGGCTCCCACTGGGATTTCAGCAGCATGGGAAAGAAGAACAAGGATGTACTACAAATGCCTTTAAAACTATAATAACCAAATTTGTATAACATTTTTCACAACAAAGTGCTGTAAAATTCAATGAACAATACCGACATATTAACAAACAATTATCTAACATAAAAGGAAGACACTGCTGGCTTCATTAAAGCCCATAGCTTATTAAGGCCCACTCTGCAAGTTCAGAAACCACATTGTAAATAATGATGAATAGATGAATAATGAATATTTTCTGAATAAATAAATAAATACAATTCTTTCCTACAGGCTGAATTCTCTATAGTCAAAAATTTTACCCAGTGTAATCCAGATGTATTTCAGAAAAAAAAATAACCTTACCTTAAATAGCAATTATTTATACCATCTGTCAAGACACCAAGAGATCAATATGTAAATGTAGCTGTAAGCAGTAACATCCAAAAGTCAAATTATGGCTGATTGAAATATGTGGCTTTTTAGTTTCTTACTACACAAAGCTAACTAACATATCAGGTTCTGTATTATTCTGACTTATGGTTCATTATAGATTTTTAAGGTTTTCTACAATTTTCAAGATTGTGGAAAATATTTCATGGCGCACTTTGCGACTCCAAATAACAAAGTTGTTTCCCATGTTACATAAGAGTCATGTGCAAAGTTTCAGGATTCTACTAATATAATAATATAATATATAAATAAGATGTTTTTGAACTAGAAGTACATGAGAGAATTCAAGTAAAAATGCTTAATATAGCGGCTCTCATAGACCAGTTGTCATTCTCTCTTTTGCCTTTATTTTTTATGTGCCAGATGAGATCAAGTCACCATGTATAGCCAAGATGTAAGACCAATACCTGGAGCAAGATTGAAAAGAAGTGTAAGAGGAATTCTGTCAAATACAATAGGTTTCCACAGCTTTGCTCCAGAGCCCCTAATTAGTTGAGACATTTTCCTTGGTGGCTGGGCATTTTAGCCACAGGGGGGCTGATACAGTAGATTGGATTGGACGTACTAGCAAGAGAAGGACACAACCAAAAAGGCTGATTCAGGAGTCTTAATCCTATGCTTGCCTAAAATTGTGTAACACTGCCAAATAACCAAGAGCAAGGAACGCAGTAACTATGAGGGGGCCATGCTAGCTGTGTGGTTATTATTACCGTGTACGATGGCTGAAATCTGGAAAGTATCCTCCGAGCAAAGTCACAGGATTTTAGTGAAGGTATGGAGAATGTGTGTCAAACTGTGCGAAAACATGACATCGGCAATTTGCATAAACAAGCAATTACCCTTTTAAAATTTCATGCAAGTCTACTCTACATAAAGTTGTTATCACAGGAGTTATTCAACAGCAGCAAGGCCTAGATAGAGATGTTCATTAGTCAATCGCTGAGACAAACACATTTGATGGATTAAACAGTCAAATATAACAAGATGCTTGAACTGCCGTCCTGGTTGTTAAGGGAGATCAAAGTGGGGCCTGAGGGTCTGGTAAGTACGGGGAGCAGGATTGGTTCAGCAGAGCTCCAAAAGAACAAGTGCTGGACAAGGAGATACGACATCAGACGTGTGCACAGCATTCCCTTAGGCCCGTTCTTTCAAAACTGTCAGACGACCCTGCACCAAATGAAGCGCAAAGAGGGAGGGCGTAAACGTTCTTTTAGAAATCACTTCTGTTCTATCAGTAAGCAAAAGCCTCATTTGGTAACGTGCCATCTGAATGAAGCTGGTTTGGATACAAAAAAATCAATTCAGTTGGGTTTTTTTTAGATGCCACCCCTCACATATCCTCATCCTACAGTGAAAGACATGACGCATGCCACAGAAGAGACGCAAAAAGCATCTCGGAAGCAATTAGCAATTGTGGTCTCATGTAACATTATAGGTAGGTTTAGGTTTTATTCCTACTAGGGCTGACAATTCTAAAAAAAAAAATGCATGCAGTTATGGTACTGGAAAATGCTTTGAAAAAAAGCTTTCACTAAATGACATGTTACGTTATTTAGTAAGGGAAAAAGCCCAAGCCTCTGAAATTCAAGCCAGGGACCAAAACATCATATACAGACTTTAAAAACATGGATAATGTGTGTGGCACTCACTCTACTGCTGGAAGACTTTTCTCAATGACATACATATTTGCCTGCTGATGGATTGCCTGTCTGCCTGTAGTGGTGTACATAGAGTAAGGAGACATAAGTGCTGACAAAGTGGTTTTCTGCTTCTCAGCTTTCAGTCGATAGACACATCATAACATACAGGCCTAGGATGTCTATTTCCATGATATTTCACCCGCGCAACAGTGTCTAATCTGTTTCAACAACTCCAACCAGGAATGAATTAAGCCTAACTGTGTCGGACAATAAAAAAAACTCAGCTGCAAGTGTAACGACAAAGTATGAATTGCATTTCCTTCTTTCTTCTTTTCTGTTTCTTTTCTCTGGTATGTTCTATACGATTGCCCATCCTTTCTGTTATATAAATGGATGTTGCATTTCTTTGAGGAACGCTTATAGTAATTGAAGAGAAGGTAAACAGTAAAGAGGTTTACTAGACTTTGTGAGAACATCAGCTGAGGAGGGGTATCGGTACATTGACTTGACACGCCAAATAATTCCCTTAATGTGTCTAAATCCACACAGGAATGCGTGAAGATATGTCTGAGAAAATGGCAGCCATGATTGCATTGTTGCCATAGGAGGACTTGTTACTGCCACCCTTGTGGTGCAAAGCGTGACCAATCGATTCAACTTCCTCCTGAAAAACAACACGGCAAGTGGGGAAAATCAGCATCTGCTGTGTCCCACCCTCTGTTATATCTGCAAACCATTCAAACAGATATGATATCACACAATGCTCAATTTTCGAAAGAGGTAAACAAGGGAGGGATGAGCAGAAAAGGGAGGAAACTGAGAGAAAGGGAAGGGGAGGGAGGCTTTTGTCTCTGCATTTCTCACGGGGGGTATCGGAAACAGCCCGATGCTGTCCGTCAGAGGTGAAAGCCAGAGAATAGACTGCCCTATTTATCTAATGAAGAGGTCATGGGGTGGGGGTGAGGGTGGGAGCTGAGCAGGGCATAACCAAGATTGTCACCACGCTATAGTGAAACAGCTCATTTTGTTTCAACTCATTCCAGAGGAGACAGATTGCCTATAACCACACATGGCAAAACAAGGTCACGGTACACTGACCTACATGCAAACAAAATGAATGCCGTGGAATTAATCTACAAACCTCACTGCTGAATCAGAGGTTCAAACAGGATGGGACACTAACACCGACCAAATGCAGGTAAAAACGGACTGTGGCTGGTGTGGTTTTCTACTCGACCAGCCACTTTTGTAGGTAACCAACCTAGATCACTAAATTGTAAGAGGTCGTTTTCTATTCTAAAAGTCTAGTTTGTTGTCAAAATAGAGAAAATGTCTGGTGAATTTGGGGATTTACCAGACATTGTGCCCTTTTAGGCAAAAAGTTGGATAAAAAGATAGAACTCTTCTCTGGGTTCATGTGATTGAAGCAATTGAAACATTTAGGGAAAAGACTAATTATAATCCCGCAGTTAGTAACCTGTCTTTGGATGAAAAATCCCTCTCACAAGATGGAGCGCAAAGTCTGTTGACACAAGTTATTGAAAAGGGACAAATTCCCTCATGGCCTGAGGGAAGCTTTTGCGACCCCCCCTGCGTCCCATAGCCGTATTCCAAAGCTAAGAGGGTTGCATTACAATAACGTCACATAGAAGCTTTGTGTGTGGGGGATGGAGAAATGGGGGAGGAGCTATGTGTCGGACTGGCACTCTTTCTCCTCAGGCTGGAGGCCATTACTCAGAAGGTTTTTGCCACAAAAGGTTGTTCAAGATGTCCTCATTATCCTCTCTGATACCACCTGAGGGCTCTACCACACACAGTACTCAAACCACGGCTAAGCCCAGCCGAGGAATTAAGAGCTTGAAGAGTCGCAGATCCTACTAACCTGCAACACCCTTTAACCTGCCCAAAAGACAGATGTCTGCCCCATTGTTTGTTGCTTTTTTTTTTCTAATTTCAAGGCCAAGATAGGTAAAGCAGGTTTAGACGGAAAAAATGGAGTAGAAAATTGTCATACAGCTTGAGTAGAGCAAAAAAAAAAGGAGCCGGGGGTTTAAGCAGCTCTGATTGAAATAACTTGGCCCTTCAACACAAAAACAGATGATTGAATTTCTGCTGATTGCTCCGTTGAATAGGCCACGCATATTTCCACAAAGCCCAACTCAAGCACAGAGAAAAAAAAAATTTCAAAAGGCAATTCTAAGGCCTCATTTCAATATAAATATAAATGGCATCCATAGAGAGGGGAATATCTACAGGAATTTTTTTTTTCATTACAACTCATATCTGACATGACATACTCTAGCGCTTACAGTTGTTGGTCTACCAGAGGTTGTATGTGCTACTTGTCCTACCTCACTAGGTGTGACATATAGTGGCAATTGATTACAACATCTGCATAGTGGCTAATGCTGTTACCATAGCAACACCTATGATTGATGGCTTTGTTACGAGGAATAGTTATACACCATTAAACTGGTGTAATAGTGCATGGCAGTCATCTCAATAACCAGGAACAAAGCAATTACCAAGTCATTAAAAAAAGGAATAGACTAATACAACATGGTTCACACAAGCATAACAATGACAAACCTTGAGATCAGCCAGGCTGAAAGTACTTTCAGAACAAAAAATATTCTATGTTTAATAATATGATAAATATAATTGATGAATGAATTAGAAATTTTTATTTGTGTTTTGCGAACTCTTAGGAATTATTTTTTTGTGCATTTTAGCATGGGTTTAGTTAAGGAAACATTGTCTAATTATCTGTGGATGCAAACATTCGCATCGACATCGCATGTTCACTTAACACTGAAGTGAAACAAAGACCAAAATCCGTCTGCTATGTCATATGCTCCCTCCGTCTTACACAGTAGATATTTAAACTGTGAGCGTAAATGTTTATTTTCCACTGGGATGACATTCTATTGTGTCCTCTTAGTGAAATTTGATGGCTTAGTCAGGAAAACCCGTTCACAGGAACACCGTCCTATACTGCATCCCACATGCCAGGGACAGGGCAACACAGCAGAACTGGCAATGATTGAGAGAACTCAGAATTCAAATGAGAGAGAGAGGAGACGGAGTTAAACAGATGTGCTGTTGTTCTGAGGAAGCAGCATACAGGGTAGACACACACACACACACACACACACACACACACACACACACAAAGCGTATATACACGTGCATACACAGCAGCGCCACTCAATCATCCTGGTCTAGGGCCAATCCATCTATTGCTGGTTGACTGGGATCCAATCACCATTCCCAGCAGGGCCAGGATGAAAGAACGGCGGACAGCCTGTGAAGAAGCCCACTCTCTCAGCGTAGATTGATGGGCCAAATCTTGAGGAGGTTCGCGAGGCATCCCATATCGAGATGAACATACCATAAAAAATCTCTGATGTCATACTGTACGTTACTTACAAACGTCCCTTTAACCTTAGCCTGCAGGGTTTGTATTCACCGCTATGCATTTTTGTTGCCAAAAAATGTTTGGTGGTATTTTTGCCATTCAACCATAAGAAAACCATTAAAATGCAGCATGAATTTCAGTTTTTTCTTCCCCAGCAAATAGCACTCATTTCCCTGTGTTTAATGCTGCAAAACATTCCATTCCTTTATAACAATGAAGAAAAAGATCTGAACATGAAAACAACAGCAGCAGTGGACAAGAACCCTTACAAGGATTTGAACTTTGAAAAAGACAACAAAGCAAAGGGAAACTTTTTGAATGTCTCAAGTGGGGGATAGTGATCAGTAGGATCACTTATCACATCCTTTAACATCCTGTAACCCCTGTAGAGGTATCACAATTTTGATTCTAAAATTGATACCTTAGATTCTAAAACGGTACCATGAAAAAAATAAACACGCTAAATAAAAACATATATGTTCTTCTTAATGTTCAACATTAAGATTTTTGTTTTACTATCCCTCTCGGGCCAGTAGGTTAGAGTTCTACTTGCCCATAGTGTACTTTCACTGGTCCAGTGGGCAAAAATTAAAATGACTATTAAAACAAAATGACTAACTGTGAATACATTTAAAAATTAGGTTTTGTCACAACTCCACAGTATTAATTGGTCGTCGTTGCACATATTGTATTCATGGGTGAGGCTATAACAAAGAATCCTTTCAGTAAATAGAATCAATAACATGGGGGAAAAAAAAAACTCAACAAAAACAAGGTTGGAAATTCATGAAGCTTGGTGAGACTCCATTCATCCATTTTGCCAATACATTAATAGGACCAGATGATGGTTGTCAGCTGGCTGCATTGCCAACATACAGACTAGGTGCTGCTGGCTCTAGTTATGGGCTTTGAGTGTTTGCAGTAATTGTCGGTGTTTTCAAAAATCAGCCAGCTCGATCCGCCTTACTCGGTAATCGCCTACAAATGGTACAGTATTGATTCATCATTTTCAACCAAAGTAAACTGTTGCCTCCACGGCGAAAGAAACAACCTTTTTCTTTTTGTTTCATAATTTGAAGAACATACTGTCATGTCTGCTCCGCGACCCACTGACTAACTCTGAGGTGGCCAATCTGATTGGTTAGAAAAAGGACAATGGAGGAGAGTGGGCCAGTGGCAGAGCAGAGAGGCAAAGATAACAGGTTTATTATTGAGTAAGAAATATTTTTTTTCCAGGGCTAGCCAAGCAACCGGCCTAAGTCAACATCTAGCCTCAGGCCATCGGGCAATCTTTATTGTTGAACCCTGCTGGTGAGTGTTTGTTTATCCTAATTACCAGGACCCTCATAACATGTAGCTAAAATATTGCCTTATTTGGAGTCCCCCTCAGGCAATAATGCCATTTTCTTCTTCTAACTGTCTAGATTGGCAGGGGCAACATAATCCTCCTCCGTCCTGGTTGTCCATTTCCATGTGCTGGTGGGATCCAGCCTTCTGCACAGGCTCTAACTGCTCGTTCTCTGTCAGCATCGCACACACACACACAGGGTGTCAGCCTGTCTCTGAGCCTCGAGTCAAATGGTAGCAGCACTGTTGCTGTCGCTAATGCAAAGAGGCAAGTGCTCACGTTCGAGCAGTGCACCAGAGGGGAGAAGCGCCTCAGGACAGACACCTACCGAGCCTGGTCCTGTGGCTGCCACAGAGCTCATTAAGATCCACAGCGAACCTTGCGGCGTTCAAAACACCAAAGTGTCCGTCTCTCCCAGTGATGCTGCCGTGTTTAATGACGCTGATAACCTTGAAACATATCACACAGAAAAGGAAATGTGAAATTTCACAGCTTTTAGTGTCTAATTTGGATACGGGCAATTTGTGCAGGATTCAACAGGTCGCAGGGAATTCATATTCAGTTCACATTTGGAGATATGCACTCTAGATGAATTACACTTTAAACTGGACAGACATTGCATAACGCATAATGAGTATTCAGATTTCTGAATTACACCTTTAACTGTTATAACCATGCTATGTTTTAATGCCAAATACCTTCTTATTATTATTGTACCATATGATTATATGAATATGTCTCAATGATACTGGTGTACTGCTGAAAACTTCTATCTCCAAACCATTTTGCTCATGCACAGAAAATGTACTATAACCCAGAGCTAAGCCATGTCATTGATAAAGCATTGTAAATGTTAAAAATATATGGATCTTAATGTCTGTTTCTGAAATGGTGACTTTTTGGAGATATGAGGATGTCACTGGCACTATGCAAAAATATCTTATAGCAATCCAGATAATTTTTCCTTGGCTAAAAACCAAGCATTACATGGTCTGACAAACCAACCATCAAGACATATCAGAATTGATCATACTCATCACTTGTGTTAGCCAGTAAATCATATTTAGGTTGTCACACATCCAACTAAACACATGCCGTCCATTTATCAACCCAGACGGACTGACATATTTATTAGTGACAAACATTTGTTTGTAATTAACATCTGTGACAAAAACTTCCACAGATGAAAGCCTGTGGGAGCAGGATAATTGGCAAGATACAAGTTGGAAGTTGAAAGGCCTGCTTTTCCTTAAAACTTCACAGTAAAACAAAATCCACTGATCTGACGAACCCAATTAGGTTATGAATGCATATTCACTGATGGTTACGAATAAACTGCTGCCGTTTTTGTTGTCTTACTTCAGTTTGAACGAGGTCAATCACTGCCGTGGTTCCCTTTGAAGCTTTAGGGATGAATGATTGCTCATCTGCTGCTACCACAGGTCAGGCTGTCCCTAATCAATAGGCCCATCTCTTCCCTCAAAGAGTGAACTCATTGGAATGCTTCAGGGGCTCACAGGAGGAAGTACACACAGTCCTTGACCATGATATGCTGCTTAAAATGTAAATGAGCCTCTGAATAATGGGATAAGTCAGCAATGAATATGCAGACGACCACAAATTATTTTTGCTTATCTTATAAATCATATTTTGTTTGTTGGCATTTTAGAGGACTCCAGCTTGTTGCTTCTCAACCAAGATGAGGGACGTTAATTCACTAAACCCCAAGGTATGAAAAGTCCCTGCATCATATCATCTGCCACCAAAACTTCCAAACCCAATTATGGACTAGCCTAAATTTCTATGGACTTCCAAATAAATTGTAAATTTTTGCTTGATCTTTGATCTCTATTGCAATGATAAAAACTAGAGCATCAAATTTGGACTCACTTCGAAGACAAGAAGGTTTCTGGTCGGATTCCAGACTTTTTGATATCTCAGTTTTAGGAGTATAAAACACAAAGACAGTTCTGCAGGCCACATTGTTTTATATCCTCTTTAAGATGTAGGAGTAACTGAGATACATGCCTCTAATCCCTGAAACTTTCAGTGTGACCGTGCTGTGTCCTAGCATTTCAGTTTTCCCTTCATTCTATCAGATATCTTCCAGAGGTTTACCTCAGAGGGAGTCATTTAGAACTCCAATTAATTTTTCAATTAAAATAATCTTACTTTTTCCTCACTCGCTGGACCACACTCTGATGTTTGTTTGTTTGGTTGTGGTGCTTCTCTCGGCAGATAAAGTGTGCCTGCACATTACTTTCAGATCAGATCAAAGTGATTCGGCTTTGTGCAGAAGGTACAAAAGTATAGATAAGACTTGTAGCAAGCGAAAGTGAGAAATACCTCTTCTGGCCATGCTGTTGCATATGATTGGTGTGTGTTACTATTAATTAACTTTACCGGGCTTAGCCTTAATTTTATTCGATTAGAGCAAAGAGCTGAATACAAAAGAAAGCATACGTTATATGTTAACAGTATAGCTGGACATTGTGAACATTTTTTGAAAATATTGGAAAAGAGTTAAAAAGGCTGATGGAATACTGCATTAGGCTTTTTCTTAAATCAAAGAGTGCACCTGTGATGTTCTTCTTCAACTTTCAAGACAGTAAAAGAACAAAAAGAAATAATTAGAGAAGGTTTATTCATTTGCCTTGGCTCAGATTTCAGTGAGTCTGTTGCTTTTCACTTCAAACCCCATTTCGCAAGTCTTTTATGACTGGATGAGTCTTGACTTTTCCCTCACTTCAAAATTTCCATCTATGAAATGCTAACATGAATACCGCTGTCAATGCACTTTGCCATTTACTTTGAAAATGTTCACTGACAAAATACTGAGCAAAATCTAGTATGAAAATTCATTGAGTGGTAGCTAACCTTGACATGGTATTCCTAGTAAATTTTAATGCCTGAATATCATTGAACGAATGCACCAATTTTTTGGCAAATATTAGCTTGCTTTGCCTTATCTCCAAAGCACCATACCGCACTAAATACTGAACTCACAGAGGTGAAGCTGCCGCCAGTGTTCTTGTCACGCAATGCTAAGTTAATCAAAGCTTTAAGTTGATCAACGACCTTATTCGCCAAAAAGTCTGTGTATTCCTGTAAGTCTACAGTGTCAAATTGTTGGCCCATGAGTGAAATGGAATGTAGCCTAAGCAGTTCGCTGGTTTTGACTGGAATCCAATGTAATGTCATATAAGGACAAAATTAAACACATTGCGCTCCTGTCTCATTTCCATTTAGCAAGATTTTGGTCATTTTCAATTCCCTCAGGCCCCACCACCATTTTACCAGCCCCAATGATCAGAAAAACCATGCTGAGAAGAAGATTAATCACATGAGAAGGAAAATTGATGCTGAAAATTTATATGTTCAGAGAACCAATATGCCCAAAAGACAATGTCTTTTCAGGTGGTAAGGGTAATGACTTAAATTCAGTTTAGGGACTCCTCTGCAGAATCCTTTCCCATGCAGTCAAAATATGTCCTTTCCTTGCATAAAAATTGTGGCTTATCACGTTGTAGATCCGGAATGCAAAAGGTAATCCTATTCTCCATTTCTTGCTCCAAACATGTTCCTAGTCTTTACTGTATCCCTTTCAATTCAATTACCTTGCATACAAGATAGAAAAGGATTAACCATTCCCTGTGAGTTCTCTAACTAAGCCAAAATCACATGAGGTGGGTTAGCACAGAAGACTGCACAGCAAGGCAAGGAAAGGAGAGAAAAACAAGCTAATCAACATGCAGAGACAGGAAGCTGAGTGAGTCCGAGTCAAGCTGCCAAGCCGCCAGATAAAGATCTGTCTGACACGTAGCCTTTGAAATAATCCACTTGTAAGTACACCATTTAGAAACATTAACATCCAGCTTGGAAAAGGTGAAGTTCTGACAGGGGGAGGACAGGGAGGTTGAACAGTTGGAAGATAGTGTGGACACCATGCGGAGACCTCTGAGACAGACAGCTTTTAGATGTCACTCATTAAAACCCATAGCAACTGCCGCTGATCCTCTAGAAACTTCTACCGGCTCCTTCGAGAGAAAAGGAATGAGCTTCGCCTCCGCTTTCATGGAGATCTTATGTAACAATGGTGAGACACAACTGGGCATTTTCTAATGGGGCTGACTGCAATACTGGAAGCAGGTGATGTTGGCTAAAACATTCCCTGTCAGTTTACATTTGAAACGCTTCACAAACTAAGTCAGATCCGGTTTGTGCAACCCTTGTTTGCAGTCTGACTTTCCCGCCCGTGTTTGTGCCAGTCCCTGCACTTCTATTCTCTCTGATGAAAAAAGGCAGGAACACAATCACAGGAAAGGACATGCTTGATGTGAAAACATATTGGTTGTGCCGCCATTATTATCACTTACATTCTGTCAGTTAGTAATCCTTGTTGACTTAACAATGAGGTTGACGCCTCCTTGCGTGTGAAGCATAAGACTGTTTCTCTAGTGCAGAGGAACAACAGCGGGAATCAGTGCAGACTAGAAAATTCAGCAGGGTTTGATGAAGTTGTTTGCCAGGTTAATTGCTTTGTGACAATTGAAGGCTTTGAATAAATCTGAACCATTTCAAGAGACTCAAGTTTTTTCAAAACATTTTCAATTTACTCTGCCAATTAATTAGCACATGTCATAGGGAATATTACAAGTCTGAAAGCAGAATTCAGAACTACTGGCAGGATCCAAAGTTAAGAAGGGGATAGGGAGCTTATTTGGGGAGAAAAACAACACAATCTGCACTCTCTGTTAAGACTTAAATATCCAAACGAACTTAAACTCACTATTTTGGAGGGGAAGAGAGAAGAGTTTACTGTTCAGATTCAAGATTAAAAGGAACAGAGGCAATTTCTATTTTTCTGACAGTGGTTCCTACTTCAAGTCAAGGATAAGGTTCATATCTATATATAGGCCTATACTTCTTGACAAAGAAAGATAAAGCTGGGAAAATTGCTTATCCTTGTGCTTGACACAGTAAGAACAATAGGCTACTTCCCTCACTCCACAACTTTGGTGTCATAAATTTAGTCCTTGCTTTCTTTTTGCTGTTACAAATACATGGGCAGAATAAACCTGAAGTGAAGATGCTGAGATGGTGGGGGATCAGGTGGAGAGGTAGGTGTGTGTGTGTATGTGTGTGTGTGTGTGTGTGTGTGTGTGTGTGTGTGAGAGAGTGAGGGGGGGAGGTTGTACTACTCATACCTACGCTGGAAAAGAGAGCCTAACTGTTCAGCACATCTTGAGCTATAAATCAGTGCCTTGGTCAACCTGGCCAAGAGCGTTTTCAAACCCATTTGCTGGAGATAATGCCAGCTATTCCTCCGAGCCCCAGGGACAGGAGAGCCAGTCTCATGAATCATTGCCCTCTTAGAGGAGCTGCAGCATGGATCTCACCTTGCTGTGTCCATAGGGTCCTCTTGACTCTTCCTGGTAGGCAAAAACAAAGGGTGGTAGGAAAGGAAAATATTTGGACTATGGCCAAGAAGTTCTAAAAATCAGGTGAAGGAGCGTGAAGGCTAAATGCTGACGATAAACAGAAGCGCAGAAGATGAAGACACCTGAACACTAGAGGATAAGTACTCCATTTCAAAACTCATACATACATAGTGGTGCTGGAGAGAAGCAACAGGGTTTTCGCCTCAGTTCACCAAACGGCATACGTAAATAACATATGTGGGTTAGAGCTGAGGAATTAACTGAATGAGTTTATCTGAATGACGTCAACAATCCTTGCCGCTTTTCACTTTAGAGACCACAAATATGACACGCACTAGTGTGTTGATGGAGTCATCTCGAAGACACAGACGCAGGTTTGCAAGAAATAGGCTAATACCGTTTCCGTACAATGTTGCCACAATTTTCTTATGCTTGGGAGAGTAAGAACTGCTGTGGAAATGATCATGTTGACGTAAGAAATGACGAGTTTTCCTTTTTTACAACATTATTGCAAGGGGCAGGATAATTCATTAGGGTGGATTTGTTTAACTATGTTCAAATATGGAATGTCTGAGCCTGAGTTGGCTAATTTGCCAACAATAAACGCCCGTACATTGAACATATGGAGGATATAGCCTAGCCTACACTATACGCATAGATGTGCTGCAATGGAAAATGAGCTGTAGGCCTTGTTGAAATGGAAAAGAAGATTTTATTCAGAGCCCATATACATTAAATATACAATACATTAGATTTATTACAGAAGACAGCCCAATGAGTTCCCCCCTGCCACCACCCAAACCACAATGTAACCTCAAACT
The DNA here is from genome assembly GCF_048128805.1 of Centroberyx gerrardi. Classification (NCBI taxonomy): domain Eukaryota; kingdom Metazoa; phylum Chordata; class Actinopteri; order Beryciformes; family Berycidae; genus Centroberyx; species Centroberyx gerrardi. The sequence goes on from NC_136009.1 coordinate 22,026,076, forward strand.
GTAATATTACATTACTTTCTGACTGCAGTTAGGAAAATTCCATATGATTTCGGCTCTGCTATAGTGTGTAACCTTGAAAAGTACTTATTGTGAGTCTGATGAATGCTGGTAATGTGCAACCAAGTATTGGGCCATTTATATTATCATAGCCTATATTTATATATAAATAGGCTACAGAAACTTATCATTGAGGTCACTGCACAGCCATTCCATTAAAAGCGAATTCAGAAGTCCCAGCGCTTCTTCATTTCTTGTGAGTTCACATACTTGTTCAGAGATATGAGAGAGGAACAGTAAAGCCATCTGCCTGACGGAAAATATTATACACTTTAGGCTCATCTCCAGCAGGCCTTATCAGTTGACTATTTTCTCACTTCAAATAGCATGTGATTAATTCAAGCAAGGGCCAACTGGGATGACCTACATGGCAAGCATAGGTGTATGGTTAACATTTCTTTTTTTGAGAGAGGCAATATCATAAATGCTGGTACGTTTATAGCTAAAAATGTAACTTTTTGGCCATGGCCTAAATTGAAATGTCATGGTGAATGTCCAGAAATATGGATACTGACCAAAACATTACCTGTATAATGTTTTGGCTAGAGGTCCACCAATATCAATTTTTACAGTACTTTTTTAAGTAGACTGGCCAAAACAAGCTCCAATCTGAACACCACTGAATTAACATTCATTTATGCCATCCAGTATTGGCCTATTATGAAACAACAAGTGCTTCATTTGATCAGAATATGCACTGAAAACTATGTAACAATACTCAAATAAAAATATAAAATGAGCAGAATATTCTTTTTCACAAATAGCAATATTTCAGCATTTTGATGTTGGCTAACCTACCATTTTCAATCCAGCCAGAATAAAAAAATACCGCCATCTGGTCAAAATTTCAGTAAAACATGCTGATGCTGATGAACATGTGTTGCAATTTTCTGAATGATAAAAAGTGCCTAAGTGAATATAGCCTAGTTAAGGGGACTCTATAGTGAATGAAAATATAATTGTTTTGTTTTTTTCTCCAAAAAAAAACTGTTCATGCCATATATTTATTTGCCTGGATTTATTTGCCAGTCCCTGAATCACTGTTGCTAGATTCAGAATGAATCAATAATGAAGCTGAAAATGGCAATTCAGTCTGAATATTAGGCAATATATTTATACCAACATTACTAAAAGTTTACATTTTAATTTTGAAGGCAGAATCGACTCACTTCCGGTGACATTCTATCTGTCTCTGGCTAGGAGCAGAGACTGTCTAGAAAGCCTCAACAGCTAGTGTTGGGATGTGTTGGGAATGTTTTTCAATTTGGCGTGATCTTATTAAAGCCAAATGCATGACACAAGTTAAGGCAAGTGACACTGATAAAGCCATGTAAAGCAATAATTTAGGGACTGAATTAAGGGCTGAGCAAGGCTTAAGAGGATGCTGCTCCCACAGCTAGGCTTAAATTACATGAAAAAAATTCTAAGAGTTAGGTGTGAGACTACTTATTGTAAATAATTTATTTGCAGGGCTCCAGCTTGTGCTTACCAAATGATAAAATGTTTGTCTGGAAATAGGCTTCATGGTCAGAATTATTTTTTAACTTCTCCTCATATCTCTTTTAGGGTGTTAAGTAACAGAAAATAACCTAAATTTATGAAGAAATCTGATTTTCTAGCAATGTTTTATGAGGTCAGAATGAATCTGGCAAAAGCCAATCATATATTTTCAAGGTACTTGGTGCTATAGTAAGTTAACCAGTAATGGTTTACATTTTACATTGTGAGGATTGGAGACAGACAGACAACACAGATGAATTGGCCACACACATGCAAGGGTGTGTCAGCTAGTTTCTTTTTCTGTTCTAGCAATTAAAATCTTTATCTGACCCTTTAACCTTTTAGTTTAGGGGCCAGTAACCCTGATACATACAGTTCTTTAACTATCTTTGTATGGGTGAGAATGTCACAGCATGCTGGAATTTGGCACTTTAATGTTGGCAAACAAATATACTAACTATACAAATACACTTTAGGCCAGTGGCTAAAATTGTTAAAATTTGTTTTAAATTTGAGTCCTTATTTGGAATTTTTGCCTTGTTTAGTTGCTGTGAATCAAATAAACCAAAACTAGTGGTGCACCGGCAGTGTTTATAGTTTAGGAATCTGTGCCGATCCAGCTCCAAATACTCATACTTGGATCAGCAAACAAAGCTGTCCCGATACTGATACTTAAATGAGCTGCGCTTTGGCACGGTAAAATACTTTTCCGGCAGGAAGAAAAATGTCTGCAGTGTGGTGATTCTTTGATCTCAGTGAAGCAAAGTGCCAGCTGTGCCAAGCAGAGGTGTCTGGCAATGTTGAGAATGGAGGAGAGGCAGAGCAGCTCCTTCAAACCAGCAAGGGACACAGGCCAAGACAACTGCTGGACGGCAAGGAAAACATTGCAAGTGAAGCAGTCACCCGTACAGTCTAGCCTATATGTAGGCTTAGTCAAGCTATAATCTAGTAGTGATGTACAGGAGAGAAAAAAATCTTCACTCACTAAGGGCTGGCATTAGCAAAATCCTGTTGATTTGCAAATGTGCCAACTTTATTTATTGTTCTTATTCATCCATTGCTTGACCATGAGCTCCAATGTGACATGATGACATGCTGTCAACGCTAATGGTCTCTGATGGCATCAAGGCCCTGTCAGGAGGACACAGGGGTGCTGGGAGCCAAGGCCATGGTCGCCCTCCGCGGAGGAAGAGCTGTCATCTCTGTCCCTCTCTGCCAAACAACCCGCCCCCACTCCCTAAAATCCTATCCATCTGCCGCATCAGCGGGGCAGGGCGAGTGCAAGCGATGCACTTTGCTGCCATTCGCTGTCGTGTTTCGGCACACCCAGCTAGTGGCAACGGGTGCTCCTGTGTCAAAAGCTCCACCTGCCATAATCAACACAGTCAGTTACTGGCCTTACTGTTTCTACATACGCAAATGTAAAAGTGGTGTTGACCTGTCTTGATGCAATTACCATGAAGCCTACCTAATGGCCAGCACTTTTCTGCACCTGACAGTGTCCCGTGTTCTGACTGTCACAGTCAGGAAGTAGCCGTTATTGTTTCCATAAGATAAAAGATAAATCCAGACACAGATACAGATTCCTAATCCTCCTTCCTAATGACCACGACGTTTTTTGCACCTGAAAGTGCTTGCATAACCGTGTTTACGCCAAAGCTGGTAATGGCTTGGACAGAGATCCCCTTGAGGAAAGGAGTTGAAAGAGAGAAAAAGACAGGGGAAAGCTGTGGCCCTGACATCCCTCAGATGAAGGAAAACATGCAAGCTAAAACATAGGAAGTCATGAGACCGTCACTAATAGCATGTAGGAGTGAAATAGCTTTTTGCCTGTCAAATTCCAAATGTTTTTTTTTAACATCCCATTGTCGTTTTACTTTTTACAACACGGATACAGTACGTTAACTGCGGAGGCCTGATAGTAAATAATGAAGGAATTCAAGACCAGAAAGACATATTTGTTATTTCTCAAGGAACAGATCTGCTAGCATGCACTGCTCGTATAAAGTACTGTTCATGAAAATTAGGAATCAGGGCAAGTTCAATGCGAAAACTGGCTCACTGTTCACTGCACCCAATGTTTAATCTACATAACCTACATGAATTTGTCACATTTTTTACTTTTTGAAGCATGGAGTATCTTGTGACATTTAAGTCTGCCCCGATAAGACGGTCTACTGTTTGACCTTCACGCAATGTTCTGCATCAATTTGGGCACAGCTTGTGTGTGTGTGAGTGTGTGTGTGTGTGTTCTAATTAGAGGAGAACCAGAAAAGAATGGGTTGACAATGACAAGCAAAACAAATGACACCAGCCAGTGAGCCGTTGCTCCATTTGTCCCCATCCAGTGTTTGTCTGAAATGAAAGAGTGCGTCATCTGTTCACTTCTGCTGACTGGGCAAATACACAGCCAAGGCAGTGAGCCCTGACACGCGTGTTGCATGTTCCTGTCGTTTCCCTTGCACATTTACCAATACGCACGATGTGATATAACTGTCCCTTGTGCCATAACCCAGGCTGAGCATCCATACAGAAGCCCTATTCAGATGCCAAAAGAAAGATGTAGTAATCCACAAGTGGTGACCGCAGAGGACATCGGGCTACGTCATCATAAATCTACAGCACCGTCAGACAGGCAGCACCAATTACTAACCATCTAATCTAAATTATGGTCAGACCGATATATCAGTTTGCTGATTTATCAGGCCGATATTGGCCTTTGATTAAACATCAGCCAGTCATGCCGTCCACTGCCGATTACAGGCCGAAATGTGTTATTTATGCTCATTTACCATTTGACAGTAATTCAATGTGGTCTTTTTTTTTTTTTTTTGTAGAGAACAGGCCCATCCATTCTTTATGTCGCCTTGCTGTTTTTAATTTCAGAATCCGCCAGGAGTGCAGCGCAGAGAGAGTCTTGGTCATTTAATTTAATTTAGCTCCACTCTGAACAGAGCGTTTTCATTATTCTACTCATTCACTATTTTCAATTGTAATAAACACTGGCAGCTCGCATATATTTATATCTGATATGTTATGAATTTCATGGTCTATAGGATTGCAAACAGTTTAATGTATTGGACAGAAGGCACAGGCTATGCTGCGTCAAAGAAAAACGTTTTTTCCGCACAATCGGCAGGAGTATCGGAGTAAGCACCTCAGTTATCACACACTAACATGTCATTACTACGTTTGGACAAATACAAAAATATATTTGCACATGGGCCAGCAATGCCATTCAGCCATAACAACAATCTGTGCTCTAAATGGGTTAGTTGTTAGTGTTGTTAGTAGTCAGTCTGGGTAAAATGCATCATTTCAATTGGAGTCACAAATATTGTGTCAGACACAGTCATCACGATTATAAATCACGATTATTAGTCTTGATGATTTTGGATATAAAATGATCTTACTGCACTTTGCATCTTATAATATCTTGACCATTTTCAATTACAGTGGGCATTCGTGTGAAATTAAATGTTTCAACATTGCTGATATCTTCCACGATTGAAATTGTGATTAATTGTGCAGCTCTCGGTGAAGCCACCCCTACACGACAATGGGGAGAAGTAATCTGAAGCAAATAGATACACAAGTATCCTAAAAATGGGAGACCTAACTTTTGGGATAAAACAATTAGGCCACCTGAAAACAACCCACTTTCTGTGTGTTTGCTGAGTAAAAGTTTTAATTAGATGCCCTGTGTGGTGAGAATGCAGAGCCATCTGGGACCATCTGAGATGATAGGGACAGCAGATGAATAGCAACAGTTTCTACATCTCACTACAGTCTTTGTCATGCATACCAATGGGCAGCTGACTGCACAATGTGTGTATGATACTGCACAGCAGTTATCTGGAAGTTACATTTCTCACATCAGAAAATCGAGTCTATGGCAAAAAAGAACAGTGACATTTTTGAGTCTGCATGGAATAAATTGAGGACTAGCCTAGATTTTAGCCTAGATCACTAGATTTCTAGTCAATTTAGGTTAGGGTCAATGCAAGACTAAATTTTGAATTTGAAATGTAATTGAATTTTGATATACCAACAGATGAAAGTTTAAATAAATTTAAGAAGGAAGAATTCACTGACGTAAGGATATCAATCTAATGAGTCACTTGAATCTCCTTATATCTCCTTAAATTATTTAGGCTACTCAAATTCCTTGAACTTCAATTCAAATCCCATTTCTACTTCACTGATTTCCTTTTAGTGAGTTTTGTTTATCTAAACCCACACCTTCTGATTTGACCCCTACCCTGCTTGGTTTCTACATCTGCACTTAAGCTGGTGGATGGACAACTCCCCGTTGTTTTTTCCCATCCCTTTGCCAAGCCCCCAATTTTCTCTCATGTCTCCTCAGTACTCAGTCTTCTGTGTCCCACATGCATGGAACAGCAAGCAATGGCTGGTTTGCAATGCCACACACCCCCCCACCAACCCCATTCCCCGTTTTAGCACTGCCCTGAATTATTGTGTTTCAAGAAATACAAACATGTACGGTACATCAGTGAATACAATTTCCTCTTTAGTTTGCCCTCAGAAAACTACTTATACCAGCCCCCTTTCCTGGAGCTGGCACAGAGCTAAAACAAAGGTAACCAAAAGTCGCTTTCGCGCATGGAATATGGAAACAGCATATTACCTTTTCCAGAAAAGGTAGTGGGGTCTGGCTTGTTCACAAAATCTGCTCCCTCAGACAGACTAGCAGTCAGAGTTGAAAATAGGGCCAGCTGAGTTTACTCTGATATTGTGACTTTTGCTCTAGTGTTTATTCATTTTTTGTTTGTATCCTTTATTTATTCAGGGAAAGTCGTGTGAGCTCACTTGTTCTCCTGCAGCAACACTTCAGTAATGCTTCACATTCATAGAGTTACACACTTTCACACTTGAGAGCTGCCCAGTACAACCACAGTCGTCTATTGTTGGCCACTGGCCAGCTCCAATGAAACAGTTGAGGGTTAAGTGCTTTGCTCAACGGCACCTTGATATTAGTTGTTGAGGGAGAGGAAAGGGTTGCTCATTCACTTTTCCCCACCCACAGTTTCTCAGCCGGTCCGAGGATTCAAATTGGTGACCTTCCACTTACAAGCCCGCTTTTCTAACCTCTATTTTGTCTCATTTTGCTTATTATCTGGGATTTTTGCTTTTTCATCCCCTGTTGCACTAAGGAGGCTAGTTATTTTGTAATAAATGCATCTTTAACCGTCAGTGACATCTGCCAACAAATGTGCTCTTATGCCCGGGTTGCTGAGGAGCTCCCTTATTCCGGCATTTGTCCAATTTGCCAGCTAATAGGGGCCCACAACACATTAGCCTAAATGCTTAAGTTGTGCGTGCTTGGTCCGTTAATGTAATCGTTTTATTCTCACGTGTCGATACAGAACTTTTACACAAACGTTACAGCAAATTGCCTGAGCCAATTTTCCCAGGATGACTCCGGTTCTCATTCACACATGATGGCAAAACAAAAAGGCTATAGTCTGTAGCCTTTATAGGAAAGGCTGCAGGTTTGAAAGGATTATAAAGTTTGGGGAGAAGTCTGGTATATGCAAGATTACTAGGCCTATATCCTGGGGGTCCTTCTGCTAAAATGAAAACCAGACAGATCCGATTAACCTTACATTTGACCTTTCAATGTCATCGCTGACTTCACTCAGTAGCACTAACATCGTCCTCCAAAGAAAAAACAACAAATCACACATAAGGAATGGCTAAAAATAGGTCACTGGTGGTAGCTCAGGCCATTTTTGGGTCCCGTGTCTGTTTCCACTTTCCCCCGATGCGGTGATGGCCAGTAAAACATCAGCGTAAATGGTTTATAATGCCACCAGTGGACTCTGAAATGGGAGACCTGGTTTCAATCAGCAGTCAAATTGCTCCTACATTACCCTTGCCGACAGAGTACTAAATCACTCCTTCCCTCCATGCTGCTGACGTTAAGAAACAAGCATTGTTAAAAATCCACCATGCGTGCTAGTAAGAGCACCCTGCCTTTATGTGGGGATGGGATGCTGAACAGGACAATAGTAGCTGCCCACGGTGTCCCTCTAGACAACCAAGTGAGATGAATTATCCTAAAGGTCCAAGCAGAAAACAACACACTTTTTCTACTACATGTATCTTGATCCTTTTTTAGGCAGTAGCTGAGGCATGAGGCCTACATTAGTTGACACTATCTGCAACCTTTGACGTAAACTTTGGCTTATAGTCTGCCTCCTTTAACACCCATGCCAAAGAGCCCCATCACAACTAGTTCAAACCAGTTTGCCTGGTTAAAAAGAGTTCTGGGTTTCTCTGTGCCAACGCCCTGACAGTGGGCCAGTGAGGCGTCTCAGAGTACTTATAATCCCCTATAAACCCCAGAAACGTTGATCCCGCCCACCACAGACCAACACACTATGGGCAAAACCTCTCATTAGAACTCCAGGGCCCTGAAATTACCCAGATTTTACCCATATGGAAAGCATGAGAAAGCGTCAGCTGGGAGAGGTTTGTGCCGAGTGGTTTTTCAGCGTGTGGCCACAGAGGAGCTGGAGCTCTTTAACAGTGCCATTCAGCCTGGCCCCTGCCAGGCAGCACCGGCAACTGAGGAAGCTGAGGCAGATGCTCTGGCTACCAGCCCCAGCCCAGGCCTGCTAGGAAATACCCTACACAAATACATACAAACACATTGCACTCATACAGGCATTGGACATGCACATGACAAACACAACACATCCGCCATGAAAATGTGGATAAACGCCTTTAAGTTTTCACGCAAGATTCTGATGTTAAATAATAGTAATACCCAAGCCTTACAGGTGAGGTGGCTAGAAAGCCAGTTAGCTAACACTGACTTTGATTATTTTATGTAGCCTAGCCTTTGCCGGTATGCATGTGTGGCAGGGGACGTCGGCAGTAAGTGCCTACACCGATTTCCTTCACAGCCACTGTTTCAGAAAAGTCTCAGTGGAAACACTGAATGAACTGTTGACCCTTTTGTCAAGTGAGAAAAGAAGAGAGCGAGGTGGAGATAGTGTGAGGTGAGGAACCCTGTGCTCCCTCGAGAGTCTCAAGGATAAAGTCAAATAAATTGTGTTTCTGCTTTTGAATTATTTTTGTTTTGAATTTGCTTGAGTATGAAAAAGGCCTAATAGCTTGTTGAAATGGTACAGCGAATAAACAGTCTTCGAATCGGAAAAAACATCACATTTACAAAAAAGGTTCAGAAGTCAAAAATGAATTGTAAAACAGCTCAGACAACCCACAAAAACAGATAATAAACAGGGAAAGCCTGCAGCCTCACTAACAAAACTTGTCGACACGAGTGAAGGGGGAGGAAAACCTTGCTGCTTCAGTAGCATGGCACCAAATATCAACATCAACACAGGCTTAAGTGATCAAATATGCAGAACAAAATTAAGGAGCCACAGCAGATAGCCCAGCTCAAGCTATTTCGGCATAGATTCAAAGCGAAACAGAGAGATTCAGCTGAAAAAGCCTCCCATAATAGCCTGTCTCCGATAAACGCAAGGTACTCTCCAATGTTGAGGCAAATTGCCTAAATGCCCAAGCTATTAACATAAGTTTTACAGCAGGCTCTTCCTCTGAGGCCTCACAGAACTGTATAGGCTATAGCCTATAGGACAGCATAGTATCATATTACCCTGAATCTGGAATAGGAATAGACTCAGTCACTTTATTTTCAGTTAGTAGGAGCTGAAGGTTAGAAACCGAAACGTGTGGCGGGCCCTAAGATTCAATTGCAGAAAGCCTCTGATGCAATTCCAAGAAACTAACCCACCCTCTATCATCCCATTACAGTTTGGCTCACGGTTACGTCTGTTCATTGTGCCTAACAGCTATAATCGGTGTCATGTATTGATAGGGGGTGGCTATGAGGCTACTTCACAGTGTCACTCAAGACCACACGCAAAACTGTCTCCAATTCTTTCTTTAAATAAACCAAAGAGGGCTGCAGGGGAGTTGATGCAATGCTGAAAACCTTTCTATATATCCACCCAGTGAAAAACAGCCTCCCTGTTTCAGATGTGTTCAAGACAGGAAAAAGGCTTTGGGCTATTCTGTGAAGGAAAGCTGGCAAAGCGGTGCATCTGTACAGGCTGTCACAAAAATGGGGTTGAAATTGTATTCTCTAATGGATCACTATTGAAATTTATGCTTTTGCTTCATCTGCAGGCACCAAAATCATGATATCAAACCTGTTTCCGCATCCAGTGCTGCAGGAATAGTGATTTTTAAGGATAGATGAATGACACAGACATGACAGGAGCATTTGCAAGTGATGGGCATGCAAGTACTCTAATATCTGTCTCTTGTAATGATAAATAAAGAAAAGCAGAGGTTTTATGTGCCGGGGGCGCTCAGGCGCTCACTGGCACGCTCACACGCACGCGCATACGCACGCGCATACACGAAGTGAAAAGGCAGGTTTACAGATGGCCTCGGCACCCTATGGATGGGAAAGGCAGTCTTATAATAAGTCAGAAAAGAGAGGAGATCATTATATTGCAATTAGAAAAAATAGGATGACGTGCTCACGCCCCACAGACCAGAAGCCCATTGATCACAACTGCTCCTATTTGTTATTTCATCATTGTTTTTCGAGCCATTTTCTGCTTGATTGAAGCTTTCATCCCTGCAAATATTAAACGTCAATTTTCTCACTGAGAAGTGTGTGCACGCAGTTTCTCGCCAACTCTGCGCAGCTTTGTATATCGAAAAACACTTATGATATAATCTTAGGACGAATAGCGCCTGATTCGTTCACTATTCCACTTAATTATTCTTGCAATAATATGTGCACAGTCTAGAAATGAATGCCTTTTTTTTCCAAGCGTTAGTTGTTTTTCTACAAATAATCTCCTGTCACTGCCCAGGCTCCTGTCACCAGAACAAATCTTGCATTTCGGTGGGACTCTTTCTAGCAGGGTATTTTCTCTTCTCAGTTTCAAGTTGTCAACATTAAACACAGTTAACAAATAAAAACAGCAACAAACTGCATGCGTGGCTGCCTGTCTGATTAGCTAAAGCCCGATTTGGTCATGCAATGCGGAGCTGACCTTTTTCAATATCTAGACCAATAAAAAGCATTTGCAAAGTACCCGTCCGTTTACAACTAGCATGCTAAACAACCTGACAAATTAATTTCACTCAAAAAATGTCGGCAAGTTAATGAAGTATGGCAAGACTAACGCTTCAAGTTCAACGACGGGGGGGACATTCAAAAGATAACGGTGCACTTACTGAATCTCCTCTTTGTCACCGCCGTTGGCATTTCTCTCCTTCTCTAAATCACTTCGTTTAGTCCCGTCTTCAGTTTGTAGCACGAAAATCCACTTGAAAAATGAAAAATAAAAATAAAAAATAAAAAAACATAAAGAGTTAGAACCAACCCAGAGCGTAAAATTGAGAGGAGGGGAAAGATAGGAGTCCACTGCCGGAGGAACACGAGGTAACGTTACTATCCCGGCCGACCGGGGTCGTGGATACTGGATCTATTCGTGGCAGCTAGCTCGCTCTCTCGTCTCGCGCTGTAACGGGTTAACGTCAGCTCCGCTTAAAGTGTTTCGCGTTGCCTCTGCGCACGAGACAACTAAATGTTTGCGAGTTATTTCTTCTTCTGTTGCAAGTATCGAGATCAATTTTCTAAAGCACAACTCGCATTGTACTCCTGCTGTTGGAAGGTAAACGGAGTTGTTCCCTCTCCCTCACAGTCACGCTTCTTCTGCCTCTACGGAGAAAACACATACAGGTCGGTCAGCAGGATTTTCGGATTCACTCGGCTACACTCGCTGCTGTGTCCATTCATTCCTGCCCAGAAGTACCTAAAACCCCGAAAACATCCAATAAACCAGGGGTAAGGGGGTCCCAAACTTTCTATTACATCAAGAACCCCCCAAAGAGAGAGCAGGAACCCCTTTTTTGATTTTGCCCGAAGAAACCCCCACTTGAGATGTTTTTTGTAGTTTGTTATGATTTAGTGGCGGTCTGTACAGTGAAGGTGGGGGGTATAATAACAATAGAGGGGTGAGTGACATCTGTAATCACAAAACAATCGTCCTTATACATTCTCTCATTGGGCTAAAATATAACAGTCAAATTAAACTATTCCTCATTTTGCCCCTTCAAGGACCCCTTGTGGTCCCCGAACCTCACTTTGGGAACCACTGCAATAAACAGTCATGAATCAGCGCTGAGAGTAGAAATTTTACAAATAGTGGCCAATTATTGTACACCATTCTTCATTTTCTAGAGCAAATTGAACTGCACCTATAGAGAGAATACTCCTCCCAGACTCCTTGCTTTCACCTTGTGAAGGCTAAGGACAAGACTGTAATTTATCATTTATAGGCGCAGGTCCAACTTATACTTTTAATTGTTTTTTTAGACAGCCTTGGGAAAGGATTGCAGAAAATAGTCTGCACTGTCCACTGACACACGAGTATGTTAACAAGCTGCTAACAAGGAATTACGGTTATAATTTCTGCAACTGTGTAAACATTTATGCGTTGTAAGAAAGACCCAAAGCTGCACAGTCCTTGCAGCAAAATTCATTTCCATTTTTGAATATGATATTGAAAATAGTATAAATTTGCATTTGGCATTTCTAATTTCTTAACAACCCACTGATGATCTAGGACACACATTGGGACCTGCAGGATTTGATGGTGGCTGGCTTTACAAGTGCAGCAGTGTGAATGGGGGGCAGACAGAGGCTTCTGCTTACAGTGCAGCTTGGCTGTTAGTGCTTGAGCACTCAAGCGACTCACATGAACGTGCAGGGCATGGACACCGTGACCCCGAGTAATGAGGACCTGAATATCTTTAGGATTCTGACAACCCACCTACTCCGCCTTCTAACCTTACCATGATCAATCGTTAGCTTGGCAGAACCCCTGCTGAACTGCAGCCCGGCTATCTGCCACACCCTCCCAGTAACTGGTGCAAATGACGTTTACAGAAGGTTTTACCTAGCCATAAATGTCTCCTGCAATTGGTCCTCCATTCACCACACACATACACACACACACGCAAAGACACACATCTCCTTCAGTTTAAAAACAAGTTGCTATGTGACCTTGCAGTGACTGAAAGGGAATTGTGTTCCCATTAGCTTACAAATGATAACCTTAACCAGTGTTGTAGGGATACTAGGAGCCAAATAAGAGGCCCAGTCAAGGCTATTTCATACAGAGGGAGGGCATTGTTCTGATGATCGGGACCATCAATATGTAGGTGCCAGACGCTGAAATCAGTGCATGTGCTCAATAATGCCATTATGTATCTCTGGTGGCCAACATGAGGCCTGTTCTTCTGCGGCAGACTTCTCATGTGTACAACCCAGCAGACCTATAGACAACCTTTGCCTGTGAAGGTCAGAGAAGATGTCTGGTGTTGTTTTTTTGCAGCTTAATGGGTAGTGTATGGCGCTAACATTGTCGGGGTTAGGGGTTGTTTCCCACTGCGGCCATCCACGCTAAAAATTTACACACTCCCTGTGCCGCAGGGCGCTTTGGATAAAAGCATCCAACAAATGGCAGATGTTATTTTCGTCAAAATGTTTGAGAAGCAACCGATTTTTGATGTGGTGGTTCTGTACCCTGTTGGCCCTCGGTGTTGAATCATACAGTATGAGCTTATACCTTCATCCAGTCAGGTTTAACTTGACTGTATTTTCATTCACCATCAAACTCAAAACCACTTATATATCTTTAAAAGTATTGGGACTAAAATCCAGCTTTAAACGGCTTTCTGCTTTTAATTATTCTGCTGCAATTTGGAATAAATGGTTGGCTAAATTACTGCAAATCAAAAAGGGTCTGAGGTATCAAATCAGCCTCTAACCATCACGCTCCTGGAATGGAGCTTCATACATGGATCCCTTTATCAGCTGTTCCTCCTTATTAATTTTTTTATTGAACTCTACAGGGAAATTACTCAGGAGAAATTACTTGTAAAGAGATTCATTTCTATCTTGAAGCTCCTCAGTAGGCACTTGATGGTTTGAAGGCTGATTTAATACTTATGCAGTTACTTTTCTGTCCACATTCCATATTACACAAAGTCATTTAGAATAGAAAACTTGAGAACTTAGCCCATAGCTAAGTTCTCACAGAGATATATTGAAAAGCAAAAAAAAAAAAAGTTGTATTGCTGACTGGAAGAGAAATAAGATACCAAGATTTTGGTGTTTAAGGGTTGCAGACTTCTATTACTGATTGAGCATTTTTTTTTATGACATACTAAAATTGACTATTTAATCATTATCTGCTCAAATGCTCCTGACACCTTCAAATAGGGAACACCTTGTACCAAGCACTTTGTCCATCTTAAACTGTTCTGTATAGAGATGAAAATACTCCTCACTTGAAGCTGACTGTATTTTAACCCTGCAGTTACGGTTTCATTTGCAATTCATAGAGAAAATGGTTCACTGTCAAAATACTGGCGCTTACTGCAACTGTGCCGCATTATTATTATCAGGCTTTCTTCTCAAAATAATATGAATTACACAGCTTACAGGTGTTTCACTTGAGAAAGGTCTTTAGTCCAAAAGGTCAACCGCAAAATAAAAGATGCAGAGTTGATATGTTTAGGGAACCTGGTTTCTTTATACAGACTACAAGGCAGGGATATTTACATCTTATAACTCTTGCATAATTATCACAGGATTCAATGAGGCAGGAAAACAGTTAATGGAAGTTAATGATGAGAAAACACAGAGCTCGTTGTATCATTAACCAACATGCAGTCAAACATGTTAATGATTGCGGTTACGGGATACTATCTCAGTAGGGAGACAGACCAACACTGACTCCATCAAGAGTGATTTACGGCACCGAGACGACAAATACCTTAGGCACACTTTTGACTTCATGCTCCATTCCCAAGAGGACATGCTTGGCAGAATAAAGTCATACTCTCTTTACAGCTGTTGCGAGGTGCAAGGAACGATAACTAGTTGGTTGAGAGACGTTGAGAGTTTTGTTTTACGGTGCAGTGATGTGGTTCTACTCTAACATTCAGGAAAATAAATGTCTGCAGTACCAATGCAGGAGAGATGCCGGATGGGCAAAGGGGGGCATACTGAAATAAATTATAAAACATAGTGCTTTCCTGGTATTTCTCTGTGATATGAAACCCGTTTACATTTTTATGATGCTAGCAGATTCAGTACTCTATGTTGGCTCATTGTTTTTTCTGTTGCTTGAAGAGAAAATTCAACCTTAAACTGAATTCACGTCACTAACTCCTGTAACCTTGGACAGCTCAGTCTAGATTTTCAAACAAGATCATTTCTCTTTCACAGCTAGAAACAGAAAAAACAAGAATCTGTTGATGATGTTATCCAAAGACAATTCCTGGAGCTTCTCCACTGACGGTAAAGAGAGAGAGATACAGTGACAGCATCCACAGTAGTATTATGGTGGTATGGGCACATTTCCAGGTTCAGTTACCAGTAATATCATGTATAATGATATCAGTAATAAAGCTCATTTGGATGTGAAAGCTCAAACATTCAGTCAGTCCACAAAGCTCTTAGTTTTGTCTCTCAATGACACCACACATTAAAATGATTGGTCCTCTGCTTTCCAGCTTTACAAGTTGTTCATGTCAACAAATATTGATGTATCTGTTGAGGATTAAAGAAATAAAGTGAATTCTTTTTAAGGTTAGAATGCAGACAAGATGAGGTATAATGGAACAGCATCATATGATCACAAACACCTCTCAAGTAGCGAGAGAGACACATTGGATGATTGGAAATGCTCTCCCCCTTCAAAGACTGGAGCCACAAGAAACATAGCATTTTCACGGAAGATATATTTAAGAGGGAGAATGCAAGGGAGAAAGCGAGAGAAAGAGAGAGCAATGTGGCAAGAGAGAGTGGTGGGTTGGAATTGGATGAAGGACACATAAGCTCTCATTGAGTTGGCAACACTGAAAAGAGCCCTTGGTTATTGAAAAAAAAAAAAGAAATCAAAGGCAGAAAATTCCAGCAGAGGGATGGGGGCATAGAAACAAGCCTGTGATGGGAGGAAAATCCTCCTCTTCTTTGTTTTTTTGCGGTTAGAGTAGTTAGCCACTCAGCAATAGAGAGATGCATGGTTGCCAGCAGGTTGGCGAGGCCCTTGAGCACAAGGATCTAAGAAGGAATAGGAGGCGACACAGCACAAATTGTTTTATATTCTGCAATGTGGAGGATTGTGCTGAGTGTTTAACGCCGCTTTAGCAGGAAAGGAACACTGTGTACTATAGTGACACTATAGTTCCCCTTTGCTATATGCTATACAGCCTGACATAACAAGCATCCCATCATCTGTAATGACGCAGAAATTATTTACAAAATGAAATGTCACATTGTGTTGCAGCCTGCCTCTGCACTCTTCCTCATGTATAGCTAACACAGTGTAAGTGCACACATTGCACACGTAAGGACAGTAACAGCAAGGTCATGATGTAGTGTTGCCCAGGATACAATGCAGAGTAATGTGTGCTACATGACAGCTCAGGAATAGACCTTAGGTTTTATAGAGGAGGCGATCTCGCTCTGTAGCCAGCAGTTAAGAGAGGCGAGTCGGTCTTGATGGATGTGATGGACAGGAATCATCCCTCTGTTTCTTCCTGCCATCGCTGTCAGCGTTTCCCTCAGCAGATTGGGTTCCACAAGTCATCCCTTACAGACCACCGCTGGGGGAATCTGCTGTTTCAACCGCGCAGAGCAAGCCATCAGACAAATGGATATTAGCTGGTTAATTTTTAATTCCTTAGATGCAAGGGAGCCATGCTCTTTCATGGCTGGAAGGAGCGCTAATGGGCCCGGATTAGGTATCATGGGCGGATATCTGGGAACGGTCCCTTGGGAGTGTCGTGTGGGTCTCTCCATTGAACACCATTAAGAGTCTTGAAGAAAGGCAGAAAGCCACTCAAAGACACACTGTCCAGCTATTGACCTTTCAGAGGCACGATGGAGGTCCTCATTGAGGAGATATTGAGTGGATGCTGAGAGCAGTTCATTAAGCCAGGGAGGGAGCCAAAACATGGTTGTTGATAATGTCTGTACTCCATCCAGCACAGCCAGAGACATAGATTTCTGTTTCCCACCATAACGTTGCCCGAGCCCACCGGGTGAGATCAAACTGCAGGATCTGCAAGTTCAAAGAGTTATCAGTTCATTGCGAGGCTGCGGTTGCCTTTGTATTGTTAAAGTGGATAGTGCAAGCCGCAAAGCAGCCCTGCTGCGATCATCAATGTATTCACACAAAACAAATACAAAAGATCTAGACTGTAATAGGTTATCTGTCTGAGTGCACATCAAGCCGCTCTCTGGACAGATAGATTTAAGCACCCCAGGCATGTTTTCCTTGACCAGCTAAAATGATTTCCTTGCTTTCAGTAGGATTGGCGGTGATGATTGTTTTTATTGACTCAGATGTTCCATTAGGCGAGGAGCCGCCTGTGGTAAATGGTTCCTGACAGCAGCTCAGAGCCGGCTGATGATGCCCCGTCACTAGACCTCACACCAGGGTTATTAACCGGCCGCCATTACTGCCGTACCACAATGCTCCCCTGACAGTGACACGTACATGGACAAAATGTAACACCGTCCTCCAATTCAACCCCTTGTCTAACAGCCTGGGTGAGAGCACAGCATTGCAGATAAGGGTGATGGTGTTTGAGATTCAAAGGAGCTTCATAGGAGGAAATTAACTGAGATCTGAGGAAACGAGATGGTGGCACGTGTTGAGTTTGCTATTCCTGCGCTGACTACAGACACAAGGGCATAGACTAGAGAGTGAATTCAACACAAAAAGTGCACCGTGTGATGGTTAGCATGGCTTTAGCAATCTTTCAGGGTTTCTTCACTGCTTCAAATAGCCTTCATTCACGTTTTTTTTTTTTTTTCAAAAACCATGAATGCAAACTATTTTTGAAAAGGACCTCTAATGTGGCTTTACTCCAATTTAGTTACACAAAAAGGCTTGAAAGAGTGTGCAGATTACACCTCAATGTTGGACCTGCATTACGCTCCCTCCTGTGTCAGTTCTCTAGCAAGACGAAGTAAATTACTTAAATATAATATCATAATAATTTGTTTACTCCTTCGCAAATGCTGTGTGTTCCAACTACAGTGGAAAAACACAATGTAGAAGAAAAGCCAGGACCTGTAGAGAGGCTGCTGCAGAGGGATTCTCATTCCGTTCGGGGCTCATCCGGTTATTTGTGTGGCTATATTGGAAACTTAAGTGACAAGTGCAGTAGAAACCAGCTGTTATGTTCACCGCCATTTCATGTCATGGTGTCAGCTATGAATCGGAATGCTGAATATTGTATTTACCGGGATGTCACCTCATCCTGTCAGCTAAAGCCACTTGAGAAAACAGATATATAGGTGTAGTACAGTGAGGGAGAACGTACGAGACTGGGAAACACACACACACACACACACACACTGAGACACGCACACATGCCCTGTCAGCATTTCTGAACACGCACACACAAAATGTCAGCTCAGAAGTGCTGTCAATAGACGCTCCACCAGTGTGTGTCAACCTTACCGCCTGTGGTAGCAGATAGAGCTATGCTGTCACGGGGGTGTGATTAGAGCCCTCTTTATAATCTCCCTCCTCTCTGTCCTTCCTCCACACATCATTACAGTAATACAGCAGGCTCTATTACCCCCTCAGCACCCCATCACTGCCCCATCCCCTCCCTCCCACCCTCCCCCTGCTTCCAACCGGGCCTCAGAGGGGTGATGATGACGGTGGTTTGAGGCAGGACCCAGGGTCCCTGCAGCATGGCAGCTTTAATTTCACGCTTTGTTAATGCCCCCCCGTCCCAGCGCTCGTCTTGCCCAGTGCCCTCCACGGCCCCAGCCAGGGTCACATCCGTCCTGGCTGCCCTCAAGGACTGCACCCAGGGGAGCGCTCCTTCCCTTGTTTGCTAATTTTTTTTTTAAAAACTCCCCTCTCCCTTTTTTTTTTTGCTCAATCTCTCCCTCGCGACTTCCCCCTCCCCCCCCCTCCCCCACCCTGCTTACCTTTATCTTATCCTCTGCCCAATGCGCACTCTGTCGCTGTCTGTTTCACTCTCAACCGCCCCCTCGCTCCGTTCCCTCTCACCCACGTCGATTATCTCCCTCGTCCTAGTCTCTCTCTCTCTGTCTCTCGCTCGCTCGCTGCCTCCCTCTCCGTGGTAAACAGCTCTTTCTCAGTTCAGCCCACTCTCTGCCCATTCACTGTATCCTCCTTGTGTTCTCTCACTCTGCCTCGATTGCTACTCTCCATCTCTTGCTTTCTCTCTGTCCCATTATCGTTCCCTTTAATTCCGACGCGCTCTCTTTTCATTCGGCTCTGCTCACTGTCTCAATTTGGATGAACACGTCTCATTGCATCTCTCCCTCTTCCTCTCTGCCTCCATTCTTAAGCCTCCATCTACACATTTTACCATCTGTATTTGGTAAGCGCTGAGAGGCTGAGAATCATCATTCTGTCAACCTGCTCCTTCTGCATGAGTCGGCAACCGCTTTCTACCGTCCTAAAAAACGCCGTCGTAAGCACTAACTTGTTGAACCACAGTTTTTAGAGTCAGCTTGAATACTTCACTGAAGGGGTGAAACAAAGACCTACAACCTCCTGCTCCACTCTGTCTTAAAAACAAACTCCTTAACAATCCTTTTCTTCCACACTGGTATCTACGCTTTAGTTTTTTGCATATGGATCCGGGCACTATTGTAACCTATAGACAGGGCTTGAAATTAATATGCGCCAACCTGCCAAATGTGGGTACAAATTGTCTCAGACAGCAGAGTGTGTTCAGTGCAGTTTCCTTGTAGCTGAAGTGCATAGCAGCATGGCAAATGTTAGAAATAAGAGATGGAAGGTGTGGCTACATTTCCATTAAGAGTCTAGTTTGGCTTCTTTGTCGCTATGCTACTATGAGCATATCACCTATAAGGAAAGCTGTTCCCATTTTACAGAGAACTGAACTGAACACACTCTGCTCCCCAACTGAATAGCTCAACACATCATGTCACAACCTCTAAGTCTCTCTCACACACACATTGTTCAGTTGTGTGGTGTGTGTTCAGTTTTACAGTCATTTTGGAGTAAAGTATAATCAGAAACAGACTTAGTATTTTTGGGTCCTAGAAAGGTCTATAAAGGTAATATATATATACCGGTAAGAAAGCAATCTGTAAGGGAATTACTAAGGAATCAGATCATTAAAAAAGAATCGCGAAGGAATCAACATTGACAAAATCGTATCAATTCCCAATCAAATTCCCAAATAAAATGTGCTGTCCTCCTCTGTAATCAGCATTATCATTACTACTAAAGATGATGAAATGCATGCAGTTATATTCTCTGCAGTCCTTTGATCATATTTCAAGAAAAAAAAATTGTTTTGGCTCATGAAAATTCAGAGTAGCTGGTAACTCTGAAATCCACAAGTTACACTGACACACTGAGCCAAAAAGCTGTGCATATAGACACACACAGGTGCCCATCAAGTGGTGCCACCTGTCTCTCTTCATGCCTGTTGAAACTGTCAAGTTATTAACTCTGCCCATTTTACAGTCAGGGAAAGCCAAATATGTAAAAATAAAATACATAGTTTGGATGGGAATCTATCTATCCCCCACTAGTCTTCCATTTCCCAGTGGGGGTTTTTCTGCATGTATGTGGGTATCTATAGGGCTTTCCAACCAGATCTGCGGGTAAGACAAAAGGCTGGGAAATTAAATGGAGGCCCCCCCTGAAAGGAGAATAGAAGAAGAAAGAACAAACAAAAAAAAAAAACTCTTTGGTTCGAGGAGGGTCTTGTTTCCTAGACGAGGAGTGGGTAACAGAATCTCTTTGTGAGTGAAGTCATGGGGTCTCCTGTGGGAGGCCATTGATCGGAGGTGAAACACTGAGGGAAGAGGGGAAGAGGGGAGTGCCTATCAGATTCTACACACGCATACACACACACACACAAACATTTACTTATAAAACTATTTACACATACACTCATTTGCATTCAACTCCACAAACTCATACGCACTCACAATCAACACCACACACACACACACACACACATATGCATGGAGCCAGACAGCCATATACTTCACTCTGAAAGAAGTCAGGCGAAATCTGTTCAGTAGATCTTTCTCTCCACAGCAACGTAGCTGCAGGCATTTCCATCAGCTCAGGCAAACAAAAGATGACTGTTTCAAACACACTTAAATCAATGACCATTTGTTACAATTTTTGATTATTGTCTATCTGGAAATGGTCCCACAATAAATAACACAGCTCACAGTTTTAGCTTCCGCTAATGGTTTGGCAGCCACAGCCAAACCATTAACATTGCCATGATTGTTTGTCTCTGAATTTGACTTGCCACCCGATGCTTAATCATGACAAATGATATGACACTTGCCGGCAGAATACAGGCCATAGCTATTGTTTGAGGTCTCTCTAAGCCGCTTGTTGCTAGGGAACATGCATTTATCAACCCCTCTACTATTTTTTGTTGCACTTTTTTTTTTTTTTACGTTATTATTGCATATGTCTAGTTGCTGCATCCTATGATTTCTACAAAGCTTGTTCCACATTTAGAATACTGTCGCTGTCTTTTGCAGTTACTGTAACACACGCCAGATACAGTATCATTCCTCGGGCTATGGTGCTGTGACACATCAATACTTTGTCTTACATTTCACTTGTCTTATATGATACTCTGCATGACCATTTTGACAAGTATGTGTATGCCTGGCTCCATACGTATGTGAGTGTAGGCTATGTGTGTGTGTGTGTGTGTATGTGTGTGTGTGTGTGTGTGTGTGTGTAGTGCGCGCAGCCTCCAATCTCTCACGTGAAACTGAGAGCAGGCAGTTTATCTCCAGAACACGGTAGAAAATATTATCATTTTGGAGAACACTGCAAGGATCCACACTGAGTTTATCAGTTTTATACTATTTATACTGATACACCCAGCGATGCTCCAGCAGGTAAGATATATGGCAGTATGAAGTATTGCCTTGTCCACAGTGAGAAGGTACTTTTGTGATGAGATGGGGATCGGGCCAAGGTGACCCTTCGGTAATATATGGGCTGCGGCTGCCAAGGCCTCCCAGGAAGGCATTTGTCATCAGCGTCCCCCAAGTGTAAGGTTACCGGCAAATCAGGTTATCAGTCTACTCTTTTTGGCAGGAATGGCACAAAAACACAGATTATCTTCTCAATATAGCTCGCTGTTCCAGTAACAGACACAGACGCAGATGCACACACGCACACACATTCACACACATAAACACACACACACACACACCCCTTGTGAGGACACTCTATTGACTTATATTAATTCCTTAACCCCAACCCTAACCTTACCCTTCACCACAACATGCCTGACCTTAACCCTTACCTTAACCTAAATCTAATTCTAACCCCAAGACTGTAAATAATCCTTGACAAACAGTAGAAATATAGTGGAAATAACCAGATTTTGTTCAGGGGAGCGAGGATGACGTGCTACAAAGGTCATAAACTGTGGTGACATCAATGATGTTACATAGTCCACCGAACCACAGAATGCTCCAATTTTTTGGGTTATGTTTTTTAACCTGCTGCAGCACCCAGTTTACCTGTATGTTGACATGTTACGCTGTCATTCCTGTTGTGTGGTCTGTGCATGTTCTTTGATGTCTTAAATGTTATCTTTGCTAAAAGTCTGTAAATATCTGACTCAATTCTCTTACATGCAAGGCAAATTCCTCTAAAAGGCTAAATAAATGAAATCTGAAATCTTAAAGAGTTTTTTGACCGCACAATATTCAAAATCACTTCTATTAAATCCTCCTGAACACTCATCACCATTGCCCTTCCCGCGAGCCATTGATTAGCGGTATGCTGAGTTTATCTCTCCCGATAGCCCTGGGCGCACAACGGACACAATGGATAATCATACCAAGCCAGAATTCTGCTTTCGTAACCGGGAATATGTCAAATGTTTATTGAATAATGAACTCAATACGTCCACCAGTGAGCAGCGTCCGCCCTGCACCACCTTGCTGCTATAAAAGTGAGGCTGCCACTCCAAAGAGCGTGAACTCTCCTGCACATCAGCGGCAGAGTGTGTAGGCGGGCGCGGGGGTGACAAATGTGCAGCATTATGTGAGAGGAGGGAGGGAGCTGCACAACATGTCGGGATACAGATGCTTGCATCCCTCTCACACCGCATCTAGTGATGTATCTCAACCCACAGGTTTAATTGTGTTTGCCTGGAAAATATATATCTCCTTGCTCGCCTCAACGGCAGCAGAGCAGGGGTTAATGTAGGGGTCAGGCGCCTCTGAGTGCTGTGTGCAGCTATTCAGGGTTGTGCAACTATTAAGTTACATATCTATATGGGTGTCCTATATGTGTATCCTGAGTTCATTACTATCAGCTACAACTGTACTAGTATTGTTGTGTACCAGAACGTAGTGTAGATATCGGCAAGCTAAGATCACTTTAGGGGTATAAAATGTTATGGTTGGTCCTATGGATGGAAAGTTTGAGCAATACTCTATGATTATAACTCCCATATATATCTCTCCTAGATATCAGAGTGCTATTGAACTAGATCACCACACTTGGATTGCATTCCAGAGATGCTTTTGATGCTTTTTTTTCATGACCAATTTGGCCCTGTGTGAAGAGCTTTGAAAAAATGCACAGTGTCTATTTAAGACTAAATTTACCCAGAGCCAAACCTTGATCTTAGTCACATCCAGACCCGCCACAACCACAACTGAGCAACAAAACAGCTACACAGCAGGCAGCCTGCTGAGTGATGAAGACAGAGAGTCCACTATGGCCTTTGTCTCTCCAGGGATGTAAGCCACGGCAACCTAAGTAAGGAAATAAGCCGTGTGCAAGCCAGAGCTGACCCGCAGCCAGCTAGGTAACCGAACTAAATAAAGACAAAAGCTGTCAAGAGGCTTTGTGATGAGCAGCTGACCATACAATCGGCAGACGGCTCGGTGTGCCAGGCTGTCTGAGCAGGTCATGAGCTGGGCAGGTGTGTGTGTGTGTCTGTGTGTGTGTAGGTCTTGCCCTAGGGATGAGTTGTTCATCTTTTGTGGTTGTTTATGTATGGCAGTCTGGTACGGGCATCTCTTTTTCTCAGGATGACTGCACAGGACCCAGACACACACACAAACAAACACACACACACACACACACACACAGGCGCGGTCACATTCACCCCTCTTTGACTCAGTCAGCTCGTATTTTCACAAGAAAGATGAAAAGCAGGTCAGCAGTTAACAGTGGGAGGTGTTTGGCTTGAAACGTGTTCGACCTTTCATTAAATATATGAGCCGTTAAAAACCATAAACAGGTTATTAAATAAATCTCTTAAAGCTCTTAAAGGTGGCAAAAATAAAACTAGGAAAAGACTTGTTTCACTGCTGCCAACACCTCACTACTGCGATTTCAACACGTGATACTTACAGCAAATATTTCTCAACGTATTTATTCAAAAGCATTATCCTAACAGGCAAAGATAATAAATAAAGAGTGTAGTTCCATAAGAGCAAATACAAAGCAGCGGATGTGGCAGTTTATTGTGACTGACCAGTGAACTCGTCCTCCACATTGGAACACGCCACACAAGCCAAAGATGTGAGAGGGAATGTCACCCAGAAAGTGGGACACAGCTCTGGAGTCATGGAATATCTCTAAGAGGCTTGGGGAGATCCTATTAAACACGGCTTCCTGACACCTGCTCCTCTCGGCTCGAACCAGGAAACTACTGGCTCTGCTGACCTGTCTCTTTATCACACTAGCCCCAGTCATTTCTGTTCGCATTGTCCCACAAGCGGAGAACAGTTCCAGGAACTTGCTGGATGAGTGAAGAGCCAAAGCCAGTATTTAGTAAGCCTCAGAGGAGGAGCAATAGTCTAGGGTCTAGTGAGCCTACATCCAAGTCTTCTTGAATGGAGTTTGAAGTCAGTAATTTCACTTTTATTTAAGTGCATTTTGACTAAAGTATTGCACTATAACAGATTATATTGTACTACTTAAGTATTGTACTATAACAGATTATATTGTACTACTTAAGTATTGTACTATAACAGATTATATTGTACTACTTAAGTATTGTACTATAACAGAGCCCTATCGCCTGCTGTAATGAATCCTTTTAGAATGGTTCTTTAAGGAACCATGCTGAAATGACGCTACATAGAACCCTTATGGTGCCATAAACCCTTTCAGAATGCATGAAATTGCCCAAACAGCAGCATTAACGGACTAGGTTCTTTATTCGTATTTGTCTTTTAAAAAAAAAAAAATGTGATAGTCGTCAATAAGTCGTCCTTTGACTCATTAGGGTTCCATTTAGAACCACTACGCCAATCAAACAACAAAAAATTTTGTTGGTTCTCCATAAACATTGTACCAGAAACTGGCCACTAAAATACATCTGCATCAAACCTGCACAAGCATGTGGAGGTAGTGTTTCATTACCTAACAGTAACATTAAATGCTCAAATTTATCCATGATATTAGCCAAAAAGTCATCCCTCCAGCTACAGTATTGGTTTCCATTTGCTTGGTTGTTGTCTTAGCTAGTTTGTTAGTCTTCTTTTGCTACTAGCTTGTTGTCTAGCTATAGGAAAAGAAACAGCAATGTAGTAGCCTAATGCTATTGAATAATAGGGATGGGTATTTTCAGGGTTTTTTTATTACCACAGACATGACTTTCAGTCTTATTTTTAGTACAGTCACAAAAACCTGCAATATCAAATATTGAACTCCATGCCCTCCTCCTTTATGCATTGCATGGGAAATATATAATTTCTGCTTTTAAAGTAACTGAGCAGCTTTAACTCTGAGTACATTTTAAATTAGCTACTTTTTACTTTTACCCAGGTTCATTTTTACTCCTAATTTTACTCAGTTTTAAGCAAAATTTCAGCAAAGTAACAGTACTTCTACTAGAGTAGGATATTGTGGTACTCCTCTAGCCATGATTTAATCTCTATTAGCTAACCCCTCCCCTATGGGACATGCACATGAGCTATGCACACACAATCATAACAAACTGTATTTACTCAACAAACACTATTATGAAAATTGCCTCTGAGGAGGCAATACCCAAGATGGTGGGAGATGTGGAAGGTGGAGTTTGTCCATGATTGGCCTACCATGAGGTTAAGGGTGGGATGAAGTGACTCGGAACAAATAGGACGGCGGGCTCAATGTCATCCATGTCTGTGGTAATTGAGCCAATGACATATTGATCTTTGGGTTAATGAAGACAAAGCACACAAGAGATGAGGTGTTTAAATTCACCATGCTTAATTCCACGAAATCCTACCATGAATCTTAATACATTCATTGAGCATAGGATGAGTAAATATTCTACATTATAAAAGATAAACGTTTGGTCTAATGGGAGAATATTGCAAATGAGAACAGCTTGGTACGTGTTGATTACTCTGCCTACATAATAATGTGTTTGAAGTATAGGATTAAGACAGGAACACAAATGATGAAACAAAGCTTTAAGGGCTTAACCTTTATTTGAAAGCACTTTAGGCCTTTGTGACCTGCTCCTCTGCACAGAAGAAGACAGAGTGCCTTCATATCTAGCAGACTTGCCTACCTCTTAGCACATGACTCCCCCGTCACTGGCTCAAAGCTGGCCGATGACGGAAGTGTCACACAGAGAGTCGCTCACGGAAGCTTCTAGCGAGAGGATGATGAGTCACGAGGACGTCCATTCCTGCAGCTTTCAGCGGGGATCAGACCGCGACTTATTCGCCTCCTCGTGTGGCTTCAGCGGGGGCGCGACCTTCAAAGATCACAAATCTCACAAGTGTCACCAGTCATTAACCATAGCAATAAGTCCCAAGCCCTCTCTCTGTTGCCAAGTCCACAATACTTCACAGATAGAGTCCTTACACTGACGGCCATTGTAGAGGTCCCCCTTCGTGCACCTGTCCTGTCCAGTGATGTAGTGCTAATAAAACGGCGAGTAACTCTGACCTCCAGCCAGTGATAAACTACCAATATAAACAATAATCAATTATGTTTTCAGAAGAGCATTACTTCATGCTTTCCTTAGAAGACCCTATCCATATTTTTTTTTTATAAAAAGGCATTTTTAACATCTTAATGTAATGTGGGGATTTTCTGTTTTGCTTAGTATCTTCTTTTAATCTTTTTATAACATATTTTAAACAAAATGTTATTACATATTAATGGTATATGTACTGTATGTTGGAGTTCCTTCTTTTGATTACACTTGTACTGCTTGCTCTTACCTTTGTTTTATTCCTTTATTATCTGTATTCAACGTTTTACTGTTTTTATTAAAACATTTTCTTCATTAAATCATTTTATTGTAAAGCACCTTGTACACTTGTTAAGAAAGATGCTAAATAAATACAGTTTATTATAATTATTGCATCAATATGATACGACTTGCTATCACACTGTGTATCTCATAACGATTTATGCCAACCTAAAAAGGTGGGTAAACTCTATTCTGCAATCAAAAGATGTGTAAACTGAGTTTAGGTGAATTTCCCCTTCACTACATCCCTGCTCCTGCCTCTGTCATGCATTCGTACTGCAGCAGCCACTGCAGCCAATCCTTTCTGACAAATTCAAAACCTGCATTTGTGAGGTGATTATTTGCCAAACCAATCCTTGTGCTTTCTGACTCCTGAAACATGAACATTTTGCTAAATAGTTTTGATCAATGATTAATAGCTTTATTGAATTTTCCAGTCAATTCATCTTGCAGCAGAGCGGCAGCCTTGCAGACATGAGCCGCTGCATACAGCGCATGCATTAATAAGTGGGATTTCAACAATGGCAGTATGTGTATATCTGTCAGCTTAGTGGAAGAAATTTCTTGCTTCCTCTTTTGTGCTTTTTTAATGAACTGTTTTGGGAAAAGACCAAAAGATGAGAGTGAGCTAGAGAGAGGAAAATACGTTATGTAACCTTTTCATCAACACTGGTCTCCTTGGATGATCCTAGCACGAAAAGACACGCTGACCTATGCATTCTCAAGGTGAAGGACTCTTACTTCCGCGAAAAGGAACTGTGAATTCCACATTTAAGAGCACCTGACCCACCAGCCTCCACACACGACTCACTGGGGCCCGATGTTATTACGAAATAAGGAGACGGCATTTGCGAGACTGGTGATTTGCCTCCTCCCACCTTAAGAAAGCAAAGACATGTATGTCGAGTGCCATGTCTAATCAACAGAGCGTTCTCCGAGGGTTGGATTAAGACGGGAGGGGAGTGAGGTCGACATGTTGGATGCACTTCACTGAGCTGAGCTGTGGGTAGACTCAGTTAACCGTAGATAAACAGCCTACAGACACCGCACAGTAAAATGCAAACTAGATCGACTAAAACGGCACCAGATGGAAAGATGTGTATATTTCACGAAAGGCATTCTTTTCCGTTTAGACTCCCGCCTACTGTTGTAATGATGTCACTAAATCTGACATCCTGAAGCTAATCAACAAACCTTCAACATACCTCGCCCTCAACCTCAATACAACAGTCTGTAAACCTGACTGCTATTATTATACCATTATTACATTACCGTGCTATTTATTATTAGCCCAGCTGTTTCACACAATTTTGCACTTTCTACAGCGTTTGCACAACCCCGTCTGCTTCATTTTTTACACACTATGTCACTTCTGAGCTTCTGTATTGCATATTCTCCCCAACACCCCTCATTCTTCCGCATCCTTCATTGTACTTGGTGATTGCCATTCTGATTATGATTCAATCCACAGAGCAGAGTATGATTGCTGTTCGACATGCCCATGCTGATCGACATGTTCATTGCATTGATAAACACAACGCACACAAAAATGCAAAACTGTTTTTCAGTGCAGACGTGTGCTTTCTTTCGGCGCTGTTTATTATTAAAAGGTTTTTGCTAAGGACAGCTTTTCCCACTCTCACTGCCGCTTCCAAGGGATGTTCAGTGTTGCACAACAGGGTGAACTTCACAGCTCATGGCCTAACTTGCCCTCCGAAATACACAGGTTTGTTTCATGGTCTGAATTCACATAATTCAGTTACATTGTGGAAAAAGGTGTGAATTTAACACATTTATGAATTACACCTACTCTATAATTAATACCTGCACCGCTACAGTGACTCACTCTGTAGAGAATTCTGTTTTTTTTTTCTCTTTTCCTCCAGTCGAGTCAGACTGTTGCAGCGAAGTGAAAGATTTACCTGGATGTCATAACCTTGTTCCAGTGTTTTCTGATCACTAGAAACTTTTGGAACTTTTTGAGCTATGTGAGCAAAGCCATTTCCTGACAATCCTGACTGGAGAGAACCTCCCCCCCCCCCGCCCCGAGGCAGCTGTACTTCTACTGGTCGGAGTCATCAAAATGAGATGCGCTGAGCCTTTGTAGAAGACAAACCATGAGAGGAATAGAAAGAGAGAAGAGGGGAGATGAGAGAGAGATGCAGGGGGAGAGATGGACGGAGACAGAGGGAGAAAGAGAGACTGAAAGACAAAGAGAGACAGACCAAGAGAAACTGTACGTGCATGTGTGTGTGTGTGTGTGTGTGTGTGTGTGTGTCTAACAGTGAGAGACAGAGCTCATACTAAGCTCAAAGCAACTTGATTGTCAAAAGTCACACTGTTGTACTGATGAGAGATCAGTCGGGTCACCAGCTGGTTCCTTTCTCACAGAGCTGGATTCCATTTGACGGGCCAGCGGTGACAACGGCATGACAGTTCTGTTTCCATGGGAACACATTTGTCACTTCTATGGAGCACGGCCAACGTGTTGGAGGGGAATCACCAATGAGTATTGCAGGACCGGAGGAAAAATTAATCACACTAATGATGATTCAAAGCCCGAGCCACGGCAGAATGTGAAAATCACTATTGCTCTCCTCTAGTTTCTCTCCGAAACCGAAGTTTGGCGGCTGCAACGGGGGTTTTCTTTGGGTGGCTTTCTGCAGACATAATATTCCAATAATTCGACGTGGATGTTGGAAGTGAAAAAAAGACGACAGGAGAGGGAATGAGCCAATGCAGCTGAAAGATTTGAGGATACTGGGGTGGCAGGTTGACCTGGAGTTAGAGGGCGCGACCATTAACCAGAAAGATGCTAGTTAGATCCTTGGCACGGACCGATGGGTGTGCTCCAGCTGCAGGGAGGCGACTGGAGGCGTGCTGTGTTGTGGCTAACGCCGCGTTCTGACTTAGAAGTGGATATGTGTCGTACATCTATGAGAGATATATACAGAAGACAAATATCAATATCCTAGTGTACAAGGGCTGATGAAATAATCGTATTATCTCACGATAGGTTCCTCTGTTGACACCTAAACCTGGCAGCGTCTTGGTTTTCTCATTTATCATCACCGGCATTTCAATATCAAAGTCGTGTTTCTTCGTCGTAATTTTGATGCCACTCCAACTTGCTTAGTGCAATCAGCCGGAAAAATCCCACTGCCATTGTCCTGCTGTATCGAATTTCCTCTTAAAGCCACTTCACTAGCTGGAGAGCCAATGTGCTTTCATCATGTAATTGTGTGTAATAAATGCGAGCTCTCCACATTAATGTGCTGACAGTGTCACAAAACAAGTGTTCGCGAGCATAATCATTCTCACATGTAATTCTGATAGACAAATACAAAGTAAAGATAAAGTTTTATGTTGCGGGTGTTATGAAATGAAAGCAGTAGATAAATAATTTACTGAAAGCCACTAGGCTGACCATCTGGATGGTGTCTATCCTTTGCAGCAGTGCTTTCACTGAAATCGTCTTACCATTTCTATCATCTCCCTCTTTATATTCCTACGCTGGCTTCTCTCAGTTT
Organism: Centroberyx gerrardi; assembly: GCF_048128805.1. Lineage (NCBI taxonomy): Eukaryota > Metazoa > Chordata > Actinopteri > Beryciformes > Berycidae > Centroberyx > Centroberyx gerrardi. Next base: position 22,056,504 of record NC_136009.1, read on the forward strand.
GGCTTGGCACGGCAGTCTTTGGTGCTCCTGGTTCTGCTGGTGAGGAAAATCCTGGCGTCAGTCCCCGGGACTTTGGTTTGTGTGCCTTATTCTAAGTCCTTCCCTCCCTCTATTTTCCCAGGCCCGTTCCCAGAAGCCTGTTCTTTCATGGCACGGCCGAGCTCTCCAGATTCCTCCATTTGGTCTTGGTGAGCGCTGGCTTGGAACGGCGCTGAGAGGGTGGTGCTGTGGCCCCTCTCCAGGCGTCAGGCCTGCCAGGATCCACAAGTCTTTCCAGTTGCCGTGCCGATGCCAGGGCAAACGGGGGCCGGGGTGGGGGAGCGGAGGAGGAGCAGGAGGAGGAGGAGGAGGAGGAGGAAAAGGAAGAGAGGGAGCAAAGGAGGGGAGGCATTCTGGGATCACTTCGCTGTGACCCATATCCCTCCGTTCTGCTCTGAATGCCTCAATATGAAAACAACCCAATTACTGTTGACCCCTGCACCGCCTCCAAAACACAGCAGCAGTGACTAATTAAAACTGAAAGGGCTCCTATTCCCTCCTTTGTTTTTGCTCCGTGTGTGTGTGCGTGTCTGTGTGTGTGTGTGTGTGTGTGTAATCTTGTGTTTGACGGAAGGCCGTGATTCCATTTGCGCAAGAGTGTGTGCATGTGTGCATGTGTGTGTGTTGGGGGATGAGGGGGAGGTAGAAAGGAAGGAAAGGCAAGGTTGCACTTGTGTGTGTTTGTGCTGCAGATAAACATGATTGTCTATGTGTAGTTAAAGCCTACTTGCTTGGAGCAGGACAGTTTAAAGGCGAAGCGGAGCACACAGCCTTCCAAACAGGCTGTTTCTTTCTCACCAGCCAGACCCTGGGGGCCCGGGGCGACGACTCATCAGCCCGCCGATGTGTCTGGCAGTGACAGGAGCTTCCAATCCAATCTCTATTTCATTCAATTATCATCCCCTGCAACAGGCCTCTGTGTTGTTTGCCCTCGAGAGGGACTTGTGCCGCACCCACAGTAGCTAGCTTGTTTTGTCTGTGCCGCTCTCTCACTGTACCTTGACTAGAATCCATTTCTGTTCAAAGACAAAGCACAGCCCCGTGATTCAGATAAACAAACTCAGAAGTCTGTAATGGAACCAGACCCTCTGAGGGATTGGACTGTCTGACACCGAGACTTCAAACAGATTCCTGCTCCTTAAAACACGTTTAACGGAACATACAGAACACATATATGTTATTTGTACGATCTGCGACAGTCTAATCAATGATTGCGCACATGAACAAATCTCTACCAGAGCAAGAAACGGGGGAACAAAGGATCTGATCTGTGATGTTGTCAACAAAACCTGGCGCTGCTCCATTAACAATGAATTGGTGACTGAGTTTGTGGGCTCATAGAGTGTTTGTCTGAGCTTTTACACCCAAATTATTTCATTATAGTGCTAACAGTTGTTAACAAGAAAATGTGCCCATATCCCTTCATAATCACCCCGGGTGCCATCACAGCAACTGTAAAGTTGCCTCCATATTCATTGTCAGATGTCCAAGGATTTTTCTCTTGTTGGCACATCATCAACTGAGTCTTGGCTTTTTTTGTTTCTAGCTTTTGGAGAAACTTGCTTGTGTTCACAAATGTTCACTGAACCCTCCAAGGCCATAAAAATAACACATGAATTATTCTACACTGATGGATGGATCTTTTCTTTAATAGCAGGAATGCAGTTCTAGTATTGGTCTAACATTCATACCTGGGTGAAGTAGTTCTTGCAAATAATTATTTGTGTTTGTTTTAACTTGCTTGGAGTACCAGATAGGTGTGGTTTAAAAACTGAGATAGTGTCAGCTAAGTTGTTGATCAAAGAGTAGCATATCAAATTGCTTTCAAATGCATTCCTGTGACTGTCTCAACTTCTTGGCACTCTTTAAATTGTCCATAAAAGGTATTTCCAAATGCAGTCTGGCCAAGGTCTGCTTCTTTTATCTTTGACTGGCTCATTATTTTTCAAGTATAAAGCCTCAGTGTGAGTTTGAGGAGACAGAGGCTAAAGTCTCCTTAGTGCTGTTTCAAGACAATGGCTGCCGTTACACCTGGCATTAGCATGTGTCTTGTATCCAGTTTGCGTCAGGGTCTGATGTAGCTGGATTATATTTACAGCTGGCATTAAAATGTGTGTCCGCTATACACAATGAAATCCAATTTTGCTTTCCCTTGCCAAAATGCAGATTGTCACGCACGACACTTCCTCTCATAATATTTATGTCCGTAAAAATTGACAGAAAATACCTCGTCCTGCTTGTTCCCCATCCACGAGTATCCTGACAATCCATTTTTGACCAGTATGTTGCTATGGAAGCTGCCTGCCACCTGTTTGTTTTGTGTATGCTTCCTGTTTGGATCCGCGCTCAAAAGTTTATTTCCATTTACATAACACTGTCTGATTCCAATCCAATCACCCGGCGTGCATAATTATGCCAGGTGTACAAGGGGTCTATGTGTAGAGTTGTAAGGTTGTTTTTTCGATGTCGTTTCTCTTTCCCCTTCACCCTCAGCAGCACCTCTGTGTCCTCTGGGAGCCTTGAGTCCTTCTGCCTCCCAGCAGATGGCCAAGGTCGAGCACTGGACTGGACTCCGCTACCCGTCAAGTCATGGCTGCTTCTCGAAAACGAATTAGCAGTTTAAAGTATCACAGTCTTTGAGAATCTCTTGAATGTCACTTCTGGGGTGCACATTTGAATAATTTTGACTGAGTTGTGCTGCATGTACAGTATAGTTAATAGCTTTGTCAGAATAGTAGATGGTTTCTTAAAGGTGCTACATGTAGCATTTTAACATCAATAAATCATTACCACATCCATTTGGAGACATTAGTATAATTACTGTAAATAAAGGAGATCAACATCACTGAGAAGATTGGCAGCCTCTACCAGCCTCTACACCGCATTTTATCTGCTGATGTGCTTCATGGCACAAAG